>NC_056741.1:706269402-706344402 GCF_019279795.1 Protopterus annectens
ATCTAGCATACTGTTCATTATGCCATAAGTTCTATGTTGGAAAAATGGGCAGGGCTTTAAAAGATAGAATAAAAGAACATGTATATCATATTAGTAAACTGACTGTTCCTAATGCCTTAGCTAGACATGTTAGACCACCAGTGAACATAGTTTTAAATTAATTGCCATTGATAGAATATACGAAAGTATTTGTGGTGGGGATGTAAGGAATTTAACTGAACAGCCTGAGGCCAAATGGATTATTAGATTAAGAGGGGATTTTGGACATGGTCTCAATGACAAAGTTCCTATTAAACCCATGCTTAAGGCTAGACCACTGCTTAGGTAAAGTCTTATAGTTGTTGCATATTGTCTATATGTATGTGTTTTATTCTCTATATAAATTTATGTTTGTATGTATATATAAGTTTTGTTTTCATTTTTGTATTTTTTATGCATTTTTTTAAAAAGTTTTATAATGTATGGTACTTTCAAGTCTGAGTGTTATGTGAGTGGTCATTTGTAATTGTGGCTAGTATTTAATGATGTGGAATTGACTGGTTTATCACATCTGAAGAAGCAGTTATACTGTGAAAGCGCTTATATCTTTTGTCTTACAATAAACGGAAGAAATACTGGATCTCTTGGTCTTTCCTGAGTCCACTCGTATACTTGGAATTATTTGTTTTATTTTATTTTGTGGACTTGAGTTCTGGCAGTTGTTGGTGTTTTTTTTTTGTTATGTTATAATAGCTAATAGGCTTTTACTTCTGGGAAAATGCATTAATAAAACTCAATTTTTTTCACTCAGTTTACAGCTAACACACAGTAGCTGGCAACATCTGTGATGTGGTGCTAAACTGCCAGCCACAATGGTCTTCACAGCAACATTTCTTATCAAATGTGATAAGCTTAAGTACATCACCCATACCTATACAAAATTAAGTGAAATTACTAATGTACACACTTTAAACACAGGGGCTTCTAGGTTCATAGGATATCCTTCTGTTGAAAGTGCAAGAACCACAATTACAATCCATAGAACTTAGAGACAACATTTGTAAAATAGTGAGATACATACCAAGTCTGTAGTTGGACGTTGTAGTATTCACATTACACCAATGTACAGTGATCTCGGTTTATAAAAAAGACAGACGTGTGGGGGCACACTCTGCCTCCACATCAGAGAGGGCAGGGAGTAAAACTTGCTGGGAAAAAAGAAAATAAAAAACACTTTAATGGCATTACAAAAGAGTTTGAAATTATGTTATTGAAATTATATTAATACTCATCATTCCATTGAAGACTCATAGTAAGAGGTCATCCAGCTTCAATAGTATAACACTAATCCATTGGTAGTATGAAACATTAGTCGCTGATTTGTTTTCTTAATGTACTTCATGAGGTATGAGATAGTCACACACTGATGGCATTCATCCCCTCAACACTCTCTCTCACACACACACACACACACACACACACACACACACACACACACACACACACACACACACACACACACCATCATTATCACACATGAGCACACATGCACACAAATACAAATATGCACCCATGCATACACCTCCATCTGCCCATTTAAATACACTGAGTTTATTAGCAACTGTGAATATTCTGGGATATCTGTCAATACTAGTTAACTCCTGACTGTCTTAAAATATTTGTACCTATAGCATCTTATTTATGCATATTTCCATTTAATCATTCCGACATTTTTTATGACTAGCTTCCTTAACCTAAAGTTCTAAAAAAGAAAAAAGCTGAAGGCTTAGTCAACAATGATGCTAGAAAATTTATGTTGAACACTTTTGGAACAGTAATGCTTCATATAACTCATAGCTATAGTAATAGTCATGAGGCCTGTACTGTGAATGTTATGCCCCAGCCCTGTGTCTAGAGGGGGTGTTGTAGCTAGCGGTATTGTGAATAATATGCAATATTTTAGGAAAAAGCATTGTCATTCATGCATTTTAACAAAGGAATAATTTATAATGTCATTTGCCATGGCTATACCATTTAATAAGGTATATTGTGGTGTGTCTGTACTACATAAAACAGCTGAATTGCAACAGGTATTCCAGTTAATGATAGCAGACTACATCAAAACCTAACCCTTAGTGGCTTGTCTTTTGAGTTTGTCTTATTCTTAGTATGAGAGGCTGTATACAATATCAGTATGGCTGTATAGTGATTTTGTAAATAGCTCACCATATGCTATGGTATTTACTGGGTTGGGGGTGCTTGGAATTTAGCCAAGGTGTCACTTAGTAGAAAGAGGTTTTTCACAAAGCTGTATACTATAAATTCTTAACATTATATGTATGTCAACAGTCACAGTTCAAAACTGGTCAATAAATCAAGATGCAGTCTATACCTTGCCATTGCAAGCATTCAGAAAATGTAGTTAATATTTTATTTTTCACATGAGGGTGTGATGCAGTCCTTGATAAATTTTCTAGCTGCATCAGAGCCTTGATATTCCATCTTAAAATTTACTTGGCCACACAGACGTAACTATGTTGAAGCACTACCAATATAATTTAGTAGTGCATTGTTGTCTCAAGCCATCCGTGCTGAATGCAAAGATCAACAAAGAAGGGACTAGTTATGCAGGGGTGCTTACTGTATCAGTATTAATATGTTGCAGTACGTGGGCTTATTCAGACTGTTCAGGTTCAGCTCATGATAGTATTACATCATCATATAAAATAGAAGTTAGTGAATTGATTGAAAAAGGGAGCATATATAGGTGTGCTTATTATAAAGTTGATTACTCAATAATTAGAGATCAATTAGAGATCAATTTATTAATTGGAAATGGAAAGAAGTTATAACTATGGGAGATACTGAATCTGCATGGTAAAGATTTTATGACTATATTTTTCAGTTTGTAGAAAAGTATGTTCCATTAGTAATTATTAAAGATAAAAAATGTATATCCGCATGGTAGAATAGTGTGTTAGATAAGGCTTATAAAAGATAGAAAATCTGTGGAATAAGTATAGGAGGTAACCTAATATTAAAAATAAAGATATAAAAAAGCTAGGATTACTTTTAGAATACTCCTTAAAACAACCAGAAGAAATTATTAAAATAGGTTTGCATGTTATACAGTTGGTAACAGGAAGGCCTTTTTAAATACAACAAACCAAGGATGAGAGCAGAAATTATAGTGTTATACTAAATGAGCAATTAATTACTAATAATAGAGTTTTGGCTGATATGCCTTTAAACATTTTGGTTAGTGTCCCAGATAATAAGAACGATTTTGATAATACTGATTTTTAAGGCAGATTGTCTAAAATTATTTAATACTGTTGGGAAAGTATTTGAGGAAATCAAACCTAAGCATGATGAACTGTACGGTTATTTTTTTTTAATCTATTAATTTTATACTGCCCTGTGTTCAGTATCCTTTTTATAAATCATTGGAGTTGGGGTTTATTCTAGGATTATGGAAGGAAGCTTTGATTGTATCAGACTATGACTGAGAATTATAAGCTTTGATTGTATCAAACTATGACTGAGAATTATAGACCAATCAGTATGACTTGTGTCCTATGCAAAGGTTTTGAGAAGGTGATAACAGAATATTTCACTGAATCATTAAGTAATATGAAGAATTTCCCCCAACATGGATTTGTACAGGGATAATCTTGTTTAACAAGCTTCCTTTATTTTTACCAACCACTTACGGAGTGATTGGATATGGATAGGCTGGTTTATGTGGTTTATCTAGATATTTGCAAGGGGGTTTGAAACCATACTAAATTACAGAATTAGCAGGGTGTTAATGAAGAATGGTATTAATCATTATGTGGTGAGATGGATTAAAAACTGGCTATGTTATAGATCTTGTAGGCTAAAAAACTGGTGAAACTTTAGGGTAAAAATATTTAATGCTGGCATCCCTCAAGGTTCACTGTTGGGACTGGCCCTTTATGAAATTTTTATGGCAAGATTCCCAGGTTCTAATAAGGTGTGGTTATGTAAACATGCAGATGATTCAAATGTTGCATCACTTTTCAGAAGTATAAATGATTATTATAAATTACAAGGACATCTAGACAAATTATTTCTGTGGTCTGTCTTGAATTGTATGAAATTTAACATTAAAAAGATGTGTGTAAGGCATTTTGGAGGAGCTGGAAGTAACTGTTATCCATATGATATAAACAATTGTCAAATAGAGGTGGTTGGCATTGTATGTGATCTGGGATAAAGACAGATAAATATTTAAATTTTAAGGGCATTTTTGGAGATTATTTAAAGACGTCACTGTGAGTTAAGGAATATATTTTGAACCATTGTGACCAGGGAAAAGGAAGTACTAGTGCCTATTTATAAGACAATAATAAGATCTGTTATAGAATATGACGATCTAGGTTTACTGACAATCACACACAACTTGAAAGACTGGAAATAATTCAGAAATATTTTAGTAAACAAATTAAAGGATTACAATGTATGACATATAATAGAAGGCTAAAGGAATTATCTCTCCACTCTGCTAAGTATAGGTTAATGAGGTGTAAATTAATTCTAATTCATAAAAGTTTCTATGGAAAACATTATGATGTGAGTATTAGGATAAATAATGGTAGCCATTTGGACAGATATTAGGGGCAATAATCACTATGTTAATTACCAGTTGTTAATACTAAAGTTTTACAAAACTCATTTTAGGACTGTAAGCTCTCAGTTAACTGGCACCCATGGGGATTGGTAGATGCCGGATAACTGTAGTTTCTGGTTGCTTGAGAGTTACTATTAACAATAGGCCTGACTAATATAGTACCCTCTACTATTGTTTGGTTTAACTTGTTCTCAGGTTAGGGAGAGAGGGAATTTATTCATATCTTCCTTTCTAAAACTCTAAAAAACATAAGGTATGTTTCTGCAGGGGGAAAACAAAGTGCAATACGTGAAAATTGAACTGTATTTCTTCAATATTTTTTTGCTGGTTGCTTGAGAGTGCTGGTTGCTTGAGTTCCGGTTAACTGAGAGTTTATTGTACATGAGTAGGAGAAAGGGTATTTATCTCTGGGTGATCTTGTAGGAAACTCTTTGAAGCCCTTCTTAGCTATGAGTTTGTATCCCTGTTACACTGAACGTTGAATATATGGCTGGAATTTTACAGTAGTCTAAGTTTTCCTGCATGAACAAATGCTAGTCTTGTACTTTTAGTCTGCACTGTTATGAACTGACATGAAACCTTGATATAAAAAAGAAAAAAAAAAAAAAACATTTTGTTTCCTATTAAAAATTAACTGGGACCTTTGGGAGCGAATGGCTTCTTTAATTTGCACAGTTGACAATGCTGTTGGTGAAATGGATGGCAGATGACCTTGCAGCATATGATATTGTAGCAAGGGGAGCTTTTGCCTCATCAGAGACATGTGAGAGTGGTGCATGATTGACATGTAGGAAGAGGTCAGGCAAAACAGGAGCTATCACTTAATAAATATAGGCTATGGTTGTTGCAGGAGGTGGCATTTATGCAGAGTAATAAGGCTGACTCAGTGCAATCTGGAAGGGGCAAACAATCCATTATCTAATAAGCTGTGTAGTGAAAGGCAGGACAGCAAAAAGAGAGGTTATTTGTAAATGGTTTGACTAATGAAGGAGTAAGTTTCAGTGTAAGTTAGGAGTTGTTTTACAAATGGGTTCACACATCTAAGGGCTGAGGAGGGAATGAGGAGCTGTGTGATGGTAAAACATCTTTGTTTTTAGCAGATCTTAATAATGTATGTGTTCTTATGCCTGCCGGGGCATTGTCAGCCTTCTGTTCCTTATGGGAGTGACAATAAAATCTGGTTACAGTGAGAGTCACTTGGTTCTAGACCTATTACTAGAATGGAGTGAAGAGGTGTGATGCTTTGAGATACTTTTGAGAGATGAGCAAAAATTTATCAGCTACTAAAATCAAGAAAGGAAGGAAGGAATGAGAAAGACCTGAAATGTGATAGGCAAAGAGGGTAGGAAAAACAAGGAATAGGACATAAATTAATCTGCCTGGAAGGAAATATCTCTGTGATGTGACACTATATCCTGATGAGATGCCTATTGCTGGCCCTCTCTGTCACAACAGAAGCATGTCCTTAAACCAGAGCTGTAGGTGGGTCAATTGATCTCCAGGGCAATCTCCATGGTGGCATCTATCCTCATCTTGAAACTGAAAAAGAAAAACTCATCAGAAGTTGAGGATCAATCTGCAGCAAATAGCTTATTCTACCTCCTCACTGTCTAAACAAATTCACTTAAGCAGTCATGATATCAGCTATGGTTACTTAAATGAATGTTGTTACTGTACTTGCCCTTGACTGGTAGCTCATCAGATGTCCCAAACATACCTCCCCCCAAAAAATAGCCTAGGCTTGGGGAATCTACCCTCTTCACCTCTTTCTCGCTACTGTACTGCCATTAGCAAACACTCTTGTAGCATGATGGAGCTATCTTGGTCCTTCAGAGCTCAGTAAAAGATTTAGGAAGAAGACACCTTATTTAAAATGAATCACCAGCTGACACATACTTTACACTACTCATTAAGAAATTATTACAAAATCATAAGTCTTTTGCTTCCCTAA
The DNA here is from genome assembly GCF_019279795.1 of Protopterus annectens. Taxonomy (NCBI): domain Eukaryota; kingdom Metazoa; phylum Chordata; order Ceratodontiformes; family Protopteridae; genus Protopterus; species Protopterus annectens. The sequence goes on from NC_056741.1 coordinate 706,275,987, forward strand.
GGGAAACTGATCCACGACAAAAGTCTAATGAATAGAGTCCAATTATGTGGTTTCTTGTACACAGGATAAAAAGATGACACTGGTTTTGAAATTGGCATTGTGAGATCCATGGCAAGTGCATAATAAAATGACTTCTGCGGAAAATAATGCCTGTACATGTGGCAAGATTTTGATTGGATGCAAAGCCTGCTGTATCACTGTAGTAATCAGTGAAAGTGATATACATACTTTGTAAAAACAGAGTGAATTACGGAGCTTTAACAGAAATAATGGTAAAAACAGAATTTGAACTGCTGTAAGCTGGCGAAACACCAGTGTACCAATTTGCAATTCAGAATTTGACTATTCACAGTCCCAGTAAACTAGTGTCCCTACTACATGGCATATGTATATATACTTCTCATATATAAACAGAAATGGACTGCTTCCTCCCTTCCCAGTTAATTGAAAAACAAATTGCACTTTATTCAACTGCTTTTACTGTTTTTGTGTTTCTTCCTACTTTATTAATTTATTTTGTTTTTGCTGCTTGTTCTTAAAAGTGTTCAGTTGCATTTATTCTGCTGCATTTATTACTGCTTGTTAGTAGCCTGATTACATTGCAACTGTTATTATAAGCCACTTAGTTTTGCTTTAAGCACTTGGGCTTCAGGCCAGTTGTTTTACATTAAGAAGGATTGTAGTCTAAACTCTTGTGGCAGGAGAGATAGATTACATCCTTCTAATTTGGGAACTGTTGTTTGAAAGCTTAGTGTGTCTGTTACTCTAAAAGTGTCTTAGTTCTGGTTTAAGCGCTTGGGCTTCAGGCCAGTTGTTTTACATTAAGAAGGTTTATGGTCTACACTCTTGTGGGAGGATAGGGTAGCCTCAGCCCTTCTGAACTGGGACCTTCTGGTTGAAGGCTTATTGTGCCTGCTTATTTGAACTGTTTTTTTTCTGAAATTGTTGCACTTTGTTTGCTGTAGCATAGACTAGATTAAGACCTGTTGAATCTAGCTCTGTTTGCATAACATGAGCAATAAACCAGGTCATCTTCTGTTGGAGAGGGTTCCCTTGCACCCTAGTGGCAGAAATATGCAGTTAGAGAGAGCTCATCTGATTGAAGGTTACTGGAACAGGGTTCAGTTTTAAGCTTTTTATTGGTTAATTTGTTTAAATCACTTTGCTCTCATTTGCTACATAAGCATTGCATTTGCATGAGTTTGTGCTTGTTTTAGCAAACCTCCACAGAGCTTGGTGACCAGCTACTGCTCTGCTGTATTTATCTGATTGATCCAAGTCATCTGCTGATCTCTACAAAACTTAAGTAGAATTTTTCACTGTATACTGCACTTTTGAACTACATTTTTACTGTCTCACTGCTTATTTGAATTGTTTTTTTTCTGAAATTGTTGTACTTTGTTTGCTGTAGCATACACTAGACTGAGACCTACTGAATCTATTTCTGTTTGTGTAACTTGAGCACTAAAACAGGCCATCCTTTGTTGATGAGGGTTCACCTGTACCTTAGTGGCAGGAGTATGCAGTTATAACTCATCTAATTGAAGGTTACTGGAACATGGCTCTGTTTTGTGCTTTTTTATTGGTTAATTTGTTTAAATCAATTTGCTTTCATTTGCTATGTAAGCACCGCGTTTATGTGGGTTTGCACTTGTTTGCGCATCATGCACTGCCAAGCAGTGGTGGGCATCATTGGCGGTTATAGACACAAACACTTCTTCCTGCAAATTTTCCCTTTGTACTCTGCTAGTGGTCCATCAGTGAGTTCTTGCGATTGTCCCTCACTCTCAGGTGATACATTCAGTAAAGCTCCTGCAGTACTAACACAGATCCTACCCACCATCCATTTGTATTTTTGTCCCCTTCTCCTGTCCTGGACTTTACCTGGTCCTTCCTATCCTCTCCCTGTTTTCTGACCACATCAACTTACCTAGCATTATGGATAGATAATTTCCCACAGTTTTTCTAGCCAGCCTGGTTGACATGGGCACCCTGACGCAATGTAGCAATTACCTCATATACAGTGACAGCCCACTTCTTCTAGTCCACACAAATTCATTATGTGAGAGATGCATTTATATCAAGAACCTAGAATCCAGACTTTCCCATTCACCAGTCAGTTCATCTGATGCAAAGCAGGTTGTCAGCATGCACACCTCACCTCCTGCACCTTACAAACCAACAGCACATAAACCTGCATATGCAGAGGTCCTTATCAAAAGCTTAACTAAACAACAGAAACCTCCCAAACAAAAACACAAGCATGAGTCACATAATTCATCTTCTACATAACATAGTACACATAATATATCATGCACCAGTGCCTCACCATTCAAACACCAAAGGCATAACACAAAAACAAACATCTTAGTCATAAGTGACTCAATTGTGAGACACAAAGATCTCTGTCTCACCAGGTTGGATAAGGAAAAAAGTCATGGTTAGCTGTCTGTCAGGTGCCAGAATCCACCACATCATACACACACTCATGTCTCTCAACAACAGGCACTGTTATGACTCCGTCATAGTCCATGTTGGTGTGAATTACTTGAGATATACCTCACTGGACTATATGAAGAGAACAAAATAAGGGACATGCTGCTAAATGCTCGGAGCTTAAACCCACAACTGCTCTACCTGGAAGCACTTCTGTCACTAGAAGATGTAGATGTCTGTGCAGTCATTTAAGATATCAGAGAATACCCCAGCCCTGCAAGACTACAATGCCTTCCACACCTTTTGACTACAAAATGAATGTGTGAAAACCAAAGGAGGTGGTGTTTCAATCTATACTAGAGATAACTTCATCTCATGTCTAGTTAGACTGAAGAACTCCATGGAGCTACTCCAGGTCCAGGTTACAGTGGGTAAGACCCCCATTCAAGTCCTAGCTGTAGATCAGTAAGTGTGATATACTTTTAAGAACCTTTCCAGAGAGTCAGCAGTGCATATAAGTACTGAGCACGTGCAAGCAAGAGTGACATTTTAAGTGAGCAGCCACAGTGAGAGCATGCAAGTATGTAGTCAGTCAGTTGGTTAGACAGTTTGTTTAAGTTTAATGTTCCTGCTATCCATCCTGATGTATTTGTACACAATAAACTACTTAAATGAACACCCAAGCCTCAACGTCTTCTTAATACACATAAGAAGAGTCACATGGTGTCAGAATGGGATCCAGAGTTACAGCGATGAAGCAACCAGTTAAAGTTGAAGAAATATATAGGAGTGGATCATCCCTACTGCTCAAATGCCTTGCAAAACAGGTCAGAAACAAATTCCAGGTACTAAAATTCGTTAAATTATTTATTTACTACAAATATTAAATGAAGCACTCAGAATGCTCAAAACAAATTTCTCATTAAACAAAATGCCTGAAACTGCAACATATTGATAAAAATAATCAAAATAATTACAAAAACATTTGAAACAAAATCCAAATCACATAAAATGTACAAAAAAAAGGAAAATGACTGCATTTTTTGCTATGTGCTACTTTTTCATATTATCTAAAGCTATTCCATGTATCTGAAGTGTGCAAAGTGTTTACAAGTCTGTGCAGTACTACAGTGCAGTTATTTCGCAAACTACAGTAATTTCAAAGCATATTTCACAAAGTACAGTTGCTTCAAAGCATATTTCGCAGAGTACAGTATTTCAAAGAGTTTATTGTGCATTTGAATATTATTACAGGTACCTGGTGATAGTGTGAATGTTCATACATAATTACAAGGGCCATTTTGCATTGTGTTTTATCATAATCTGTGAGCATGGCAGAAGGTTTTCACAGACCCACACCACTTGTGTTTGATAACAATATTGCAGAGTGTTTGAGCAGGAATATTTTCATACAGGCTGCTTTTTCTGACAAAGAAGCATGTACAAATGCATTTCTTCTGCTTAATTTAACTGGTTCAGAGACCATTTAAAGAGCATTCATTTGTGTATGCACCTGTTGTGTTTGCAGGGGAGGAGGAAGACCACCATATAATGGTACCGGCTGAAACAAGGGAAGACACTGAGTGCCTAAAACATAAATTTAGAGAAATGTGTAACCCCCAAACTAATGTTACAATGGAAAGACACATATTACACAAGGGATCAAAAGCCTGGTGAAACTTTTGCAGCATATATAAATGAGTTGAGAAACAAGGCTAAAATGTGCAGGTTTAGTGATTTGAGAGATGAGTTGTGTGAAGACATGTAAAGGCTGCCAGCCTAGCTAGATAGAATTTTGTAGATAATTCTGTCATTTGTAAATATTAATATAAGCCACAGGCTTGTTCATTAAATGGAAGAAATTTGTGTTAAATGCTGAACGTCAAAAATGTAACAACAGTGCACTCTGCTAGAAGAAAACTGATAAGTCAAGCCTTGTATGACTGTTTAATCTCTTAACTTGAAGCCGTGGTGTCGGAACAAACAGATTCTTTGTATTGCTTTGAGACCAGAGTTAATTGCTAGATTTTACATATATAATATCTTTAATTGCTGTGGTTTCCTGACCAGGTGCAAGCCTACTAAGAAATGTTAATGTAGAGTTTCTGTTAGCCTGGGAAATCAGAGAATTGTTAAGAATGATGTAATCTAAAATGAGTCAGCAGGATGCATTATCAATTTAAAGGACTTTCTCAGAGACAGAGAGCATTTTGGATTTTGTCTAAAGCTGACAACAACTCAACAGTACTCTTTGTTCTATATGTAAGTTTATTTAGAACTGTGATTGCTCTTAGATATAGATAGAAAATAGTAAGTTTAGTCTAGCAGTTTTCTGTATTGATGTCAGAACTATTCTACTGTATTATTTTAAGCATTTTCCTCTGATCGTAGAACTCTTGACTATCACTGTGTAGTAAGAAGTATTGTCTTGTGTTTTTATAATTTATTATTAAATATTTTTAAACCTTTCAACTGTGGCTGTTTTGTGTAGAGATAATTTAAGATCTGGAGTACATTGCATCTATATAGTGATACTGGCCAAGCCACTCCAATTGCTTTAGCCCTGGTCACACTTACTATTTGGATAATAATATTGCACAGTAATAATTGGATACTCTTTGGTAAGGGCCTTTTTAGTAGCTGATATTAGTGGTTGGTGGCAGCTGGTACTACCTTATAGACTGGCAGGAAGGGGCATAGTTGGAGAACTTGTGCGAGCCTTCCCCAGGAGTGTCTGTGTGTTTGTGTATAACTCATACCTTAAAGAGTGGGTTTGTGTCAGCTACTTGGGCAGGGACATGAAGCACTGGTTGGACCGAGAGGGTGCTGGAGGTTTTAGCTTGACCACTAGACTGAGACCTGTACCCTGTAGCTGTGCCTGTGGGGAATCTTATTGAGGATCTGGAGAGAAAGGGAGACACCAGCCCCAAACTTGACTGTGATCTATGTGTGCTCTTAAGCGAAATTGTAGTTTACTGTGTGTGTATTTGTTATCCTTCCCAATGTGGACGCCCCTCACTGGTGTTAGTGGTGAGGATTGAAGCTCCTTGATTACTGGGCCAGTGCTCAGGTGTCACATATTAATTGATTGGCAGTGGTGGGATATCCACAACACATATTAATTGGTTCACAATTGGCTTGTAGTTGTGTGGATAGTGGATTCCTGTAGCTTGTGTACAGTGATCTCTTAAGATGTTTTTGTACTCTAAATCAGCCATGCAGTGAATATTTAGAGTTCAGATCACAACTGGTTTATTTCTTTTCTTAAGCTTAGTTAGTCAGGGAGAGCAGGCAAGCATGTCAGCAGAGGAGTATGGGAAGCTGTCAAGGAGCCAGTTGGCTGAGATGTGCCAGGCTAAGGGACTGGTGCATGGAAACCTGACTAAGGCAGACATGATTGCAGCTTTGGTCACAGCTGCATCAGAATGCAGTGACTCTGTCATTGTCCATGTTGGTGTTAGTGACCTTAGACATACCTCCCTGGACTACATGAAAAGAGACATGGAAAAGCATTCTGCCATCACCCAGATTGATGGAGCAGTGCAAGGACAAAATGACTGACTTCAACAATTGGCTAAGCTTCTGGTGTCATTCTAAAGGGATCCAGTATCTGTCTGCCTGGGATGACATGGTCGACAGACCACGATGCTTTGCCAGAGATGGCCAGCACCAGTCACCCCTGGGATTCTGGATACTGGCTAAGGTTCTTGCCGCCCCTATAGTGCCTTTTTTAGGCAAGGCTCAAATGACAAATTCACCACCGTAACAGGAACAGGCAAGCAAAAACTGAGGGTGATGCTACTCAATGCTAGAAGTCTAAATCTCAAAATGCACTCACTCAAGGCACTCCTTAAAATGGAGAACATCGATATCTGTGCAGTGACTGAGACCTGGTTCAAGGCTACAGAGAGCACCCCTGCACTACCAGGCTATAACTCATACCACACTTTTTGGCCATGTAACCTGGACCGGAACATCAAAGGCGGAGGTGTGTCTTTATTCATTAAGGATATCCACACCTCCAGATTAGTTGCTTACCATAATGCAGCCGAGGTTTTCCAAGTGCAACTAACTCTGGGCAAAACTGCAATCCAAATTGTAGCTTACTACAGATCCCCCACCATGCCCCAGGATTCCCACTCTTCTTTTCTTGATGTACTGGAAAATATTAGGGTTCAACCAAACACCCTAATAATGGGCGATTTCCACTATGCCACCATTAACCGGGAAAACTACTCATGTACCAACTCCTTCGCTCATCGCTTTCTGGAATTTATAAACTCCAATGCCCTGCATCAATTATCCACACCCCCACCAGGGGCAACAATATCCTAGATCTAATCATTACCAACATGAGTGACAGGTGTTCCACACCTGAGGTCAACGCCTCATTGGTCCGATCAAACCATAAGCTAATTACCCTAGATATCCACATCCTGCCCCCACCCCCCATTAAGGAAACCATGGTAAAAGATTTCTCCAAAGCCAACTTCATGCTTCTTAAGACAGAAGTGGTGAACTTCATGACACCCATGCAGATGGACAATACAGTTACAACTACTGAATCCTACACAATTGCACTTTATAAGCACTTACATGAGTGCATGGATCATGCTATCCCAAACAGAACCAAGACGCTATCCTTCAAAAAAAGGAAGCCAATCTGGTGGTCCCCTGCCATAAACAAACTGTACAACAGAAGGAAGAAACTTTTGCAAAAGAGAGTAAAATCCCATGTGTGGAGGAGCTCCCTGGTCAGCCTCAGTAAGAAGCTGTGATCCCTGATAAAATCCTCCAAAGCTAGTTACTAAAAGAAAATCGCCACTGATTCTAAAGATAACCACAAAGCATTCTATAGCTATGTCAAGAATCTCAATGGCAACACTCAGATCTGCTCTGAGTTACAGCACAATGGCACTAAATATACATCCTGGCAGATAGGTTCAGTGCTAACTCTACCCTCCTCTCACCCCCTAAAGAGCCCATCTCTATACCAGAAGAATGTAAAGTTCCTGTAATCACGGCTGCACAGGTACAAACCAGACTCTCCAAAGCCAAGAACACAGCATCCATGGGGCCAGAGAACATCCCAGGCTGCATTCTACATGAACTACAGAATGAACTCGCACCCCACCTAAGTACCATGTTCAATCATAGCCTCACCTCAGGCTTTGTGCCTGCTGAATGGTGAACAACAACAGTTATCCCACTCCACAAGGGGGGAGCCACCAAAGACCCTGGGAACTACCGCCCCATTAGCCTGGTCTGCAAGGCCATGGAATGTATCATCATGGAACTTATAAACAAAGACACTGGTAATCTCCAAACTCTGCACCCCACCCAGTTCGAGTTTGTAAAAGGCAGATCATGTCTCCTAAACCTGATAGACTTCTTTGAAGCAGTCACCAAAGCTGTAGACGAAGGTAAGGTGGTTCACACAGCCTATCTAGATCTTGCCAAGGCTTTCGACACCATCCTCCACTCTGGAATTATAGATAAACTCACTAAACTAGGTATAAATCCATATGTCACAAGATGAGTTGCCAACTGGCTCACTTACAGAACCCACACTGAAAATAGCAGACTCCAAATTTGACTTCAGACTAGTGACAAGTGGAGTACCTCAGGATTCAGTCCTGGGTCCTCTCCTGTTTAGTATCTACTTCTCTGAAGTACAGGCTAACACAGAAGGACTTTGGCTAATGAAGATCGCAGATGACTGCAAACTAGGTGCCATAATCGAAACTCCTAACGATGTGGACATCCTACAAAAGGGCCCCACTGAGATAGATGCCTGGTGTCAAAGCCATGGCCTCAAGCTCAATGCCAAAAAGTGCATTGTCATCCCCTTTGGTAAAAACTCTGTACCCATGAACTACAACATATACGGTAGTATACTTAACACCGAAAGTGTGACAAGAGACCTTGGAACACAGGTGGACAGTAGTCTCTCCTCTGATAATCACATCGCCACAGTAGTCAGGAAATCCTTCTACGTGGCACACCTCATCACAAAAGGTTTCTCATCCAGAAAGAAAGAGGTAATTGTTCCCCTCTACTCATTACTCATTAGACCCATTATAGAGTACAATGCCCTTTTTGGTATGCACCTCACAAGACATCTACAACAACTGGAAAGGCCGCAGAAATACCTCACAAAGAGGATTACCAGCCTCAATCAGATGCACTACACAAACCGTCTCAAAAAACTCCAGCTTTACTCCGTCATATATCGCCTACTCAGAGGTGATCTCTGCCTAACATAGAAAGCTATGTCAAACCCAGAGCTGTTGGACATGCTCCACTTAAAGAAATCCCAATCTCTCCAAGCTACACGCTCTAGGGACTTAAAATTTGTCACCACAATAAACAGAATATGCCTGAGGGATAGATTCCTGTCCCAGAGACTTCCCATACTCTGGAATAAACTACCTATCTATATCAAACAAAGCTCCTCATTAGCACTGTTCAAGAAATATCTTGATGATTGGATGGGAAATAGAAAATTCACCCCGGGGATCACTTCTGTGTGTCTACTTGACAGTGGCACAGGAAAATAATTTTCTTGGGTGGCAATAGCCAGGGTATCTTTTTGGCTGGGCTTGTATAGGCCCCAGGGTTGATAGCCTAGTACCTACCTATGAAACTATGAACCTATGAAAACAGCAATCAAGAGGGCGATCAGACTAGCCGTGGAGATGTACAACACTCAGAGAATGGACAGCTCAACCTTTCTGCAGAGGACTTAATAGTCCATCTGGAGCTAAAGAGACTTGAGTTGGAGGCCAGGCATTTGGAAACAAAAGCAGCAGAGAAACTGAGATGTCTACAGGCTGAGGAGAATGAGAAACTGCTATGCCTAGAAGCTGAGTAGAAGGAAAGGCAAAAGCTGTACGAAAAAGAGATGCTGACTCTTCACCAGAGTCATGGAGGTAATGGTGAAGGGAGTAACCGGACCTCAGAAGCACAAAAGGTCAGTAAATGTCTTCCGCAGTTTACAGAGGGGGATAATTTTGATAGTTTCATTCGTATGTTTGAGAGGGTATATAAACAGTATGATGTTGACCACAGGCTCTGGGTATGGTTGCCGACCCCCTTACTCCATGGTAAAGCTGTAACTGTGTTGTCTAAACTTTCTGATCATGAATATTTTGATTATAGTTCTGTAAAGAATTGTCTGCTAGAATTTTTTAAGCTAACACCTGAGACTTATAGGAAAAAGTTTTGTGAGCATAGACGCAAGGCAGATGACAGTGTGTGTGAATATGTTGCTAAGCTGAGCACTTATTTTCATACATGGGTGAGTGGATGTCAGGTCACCACTTTTGAAGAGCTGGCAGACCTTTTGGTGAGGGAACAAGCCCTTAGCACTTTGCTTGAGGACATGAAGGATCTGGTTAACTGAAAGACAATGTGCTACTTCAAATGAGTTGGGGAAGAAGGGAGATCTATACCTAGCAGGCAGGGCATCACTGCACAGGAAAGGGACATCCAGTGATGCTTATGAGTCTAAAGGAATCCATGGTGGGCAGCCCAGACTGCCCCAACAAAATCTGCCAGTAGTAGGAGAAGCCAATAGTCCAGGTACACGTCCAGGACCTAGAGTTAAATGTTCTGAATGCAACCAGTGGGGTCATATGGCATACAGATGGCCACGACATGGTGGGGAACAAAAGGTGAGAGATCCAGCATGTGGGAAAGACAAAATGCCAATAGTAGGTTGTCTTGAGACAACAAGGGTACTGAACTACCATCCTGCAGATGTTCTGATAGGGAAGGATTTGGATGAGGCAGTACCTTGTGTTAATGCAGTTACACACAGTCAAGCTTCAAGACAAGCCTGTGGATCTGGTAGCCTGGGGGAGACACAGACAGACTGCATACTTGCAGCCAGGACTGGTGAGGTGGTTACTTCAGGGAAGGAGCTACTGTGTAGCAGTGAGACTGAAGGTGAGCCACAGCTGCTTGTGGGTACTGATGTTCCCTTGGACAGAGTGACTGCAAGGGCAGAGGTGAGTAGTAGTACCCAGGCTGACATTGAGGCACTGCTGTCAGAGGATACCAGACTTCCTGTGGAAGGGGAGCTAGGAAGGGTTACAAAGAGAGAGTTGAGACAGGCACAGCTCTCACACCCTACATTACAAGGCCTGAGGAAGGTAGCTAGTGAGGTACTTGATTCTCAGGAGAAGGGGGAATCTGTATACTGAGACAAAGGGTTACTGTATAGAGAGTGGACCCCTGATGGAGGGCTAGAAGGTGAGAGAATACAGCAGTTGGTAGTACCTAGAGCCTACCATATGGTGCTTCTAGCCATAGCCCGTGATATTCCCTTTGCAGGCCATATGGGAATAAAACTTACAAAGAGACATATTATGCAGAACATTTATTTGCTTGGAATGTCCAGAAATGTAACAGGGTAGCACAGGACCTGTGAGCAGTGCCAAAAGGTAGGCAAGGCAGGAGGCAAGGTGAGAGCTCCTTTGATGCCTTTGCCTGTGATTGGGGAGCCATTTCAGAAGGTAGCAATGGATATTGTGGGACCGTTAAGTAACCCAAGTTCCACAGGGAAAATGTATATCCTAGTGGTAGTAGATTATGCTACAAGATACCCTGAGGCAGTGACTTTGCCCTCCATTGAGGCGGAAAAAGTGACAAATGCATTGTTAGGGATTTTCAGCAGGGTAGGTTTCCCAAAAGAAATACTGACTGACAGAGGTCCCAATTTCATGTCAGACCTGCTGACTTGTCTGTGAAAGTATTGTGGGGTGAAGCACCTGAAAACCACCCCTACCATCCCCAGACTAATGGTCTTGTTGAGAGGTTAAACTCTACAATCAAATCCATGCTATGGGCATTTGCAGACCAGTTTAAGAGGGAGTAGAACAAATATTTGCCCCATCTGTTGTTTGCTTACAGAGAGGTTCCCCAGGGATCCACAGGTTTTTCATCCTTTGAGTTGCTGGATGGGCGTAGAGTGAGGGGACCTCTAGATTTAATTCATGATGAGTGAGAAGGTGAGTGTGTATCCCATGAGGAGTCTGTTGTGGCATATGTCCTAAACCTCAGGAAATGGCTCAGGGGAACACATGGGCTTGGCGCAGGAGAACCTGGTGGAAACCCAACAACAGAAAAAGGTATGGTATGACAGGAATGCTTGAGCTAGAGAGTATGCTGTAGATCAGCAGGTAATCGTTCTCATTCCTATCAGACACAACAAGCTGTAAGCAGCTTGGGAGGAACCATACAAGGTGGTATGAAAGGTAAGTGATGTTAACTACATGGTGGAACTGCTAGCCAGGATGAAGTGATACAAATTGTACCATGTTAACATGATGAAACCTTACCATGATAGTCAGGCACTTGTGTTGAGTATTCGCAGTGGATTGCAGGAGAAGTCTGAGGGAGATCTGGTGACTGATCTCCTCAGTGAGGCTCGGACTGACACCTCAGTGGAAGGGGTAGCAATGTCCCAGCAGCTATCTCCTACCCAGGCTCGAGAAATCCGAGCAGTGTTACAGGAGTTTGGGGACATGTTCACTGGGAAACCAGGGTGTACCCACCTAGTGCAGCACCAGGCAGATACAAGACCCCAAAGGCCTTTTATGCTGGCCCGTTATAGGGTGTCTGAGAGAGTCAAACAGACTCTGAGGGAGGAGATACAGGAGATGTTGGAACTAGGGGTAATTCAAGAGACCAACAGTCCCTGTGCCTCCTCAGTGGTGCTGGTGCCAAAGAAGGATGGCAGCACCAGGTTCTGTGTGGACTACAGGAAATTAAATAGTCACACAGAGTCAGATGCTTACCCCATGCCTAGAACAGATGAGGCCTTAGAGCCGCTGTTTGGGGCTAAGTATCTTACCACCACTGATCTTACCAAGGGTTACTAGCAGGTGCCCTTGACTCCCAGTGCTAGAGAGGGGTCAGCCCTTGTAACTCCTTTTGGCTTGCATGAGTTCACAAAGATGCCCTTTGGGATGGAAAATGCCCCAGCAACTTTTCAGAGGCTGGTAGATCATATCCTAGCAGGAGCAGGAGGTTTTTCCCTTGCTTACCTAGATGATATTGGCATCTACAGCCATTCCTGGCAAGAGCACATTCAACATATCAGGGAGGTGCTGGGCAGACTACAGAGGGCAGGGTTGGCCATTAAGCCCAGCAAATGGCAGGTGGGTATGGCAGAGGTCTCCTACCTGAGATATAGAGTGGGGAGATCAGGCCAGAACCTGCCAAAGTGAAAGCCATTCAGACATGGACTGCACCTGTTACCAAAAAGCAGGAGAGGGCATTGTTACAGACAACAGGGTACTACAGAAAGTTTGTCCCCAGTTATAGTACCGTAGCTGCTCCCCTCACAGACCTGTCAAGGAAGAACAGGCCAGATAAGGTAGTGTGGACCACAGTATGTAAGCAGGCATTCCAGAAGCTTAAAGAAGCTTTGGTAGGATGCCCTGTGTTAGCCAGTCCAGATTACAACAAGTAATTTGTTGTGCAGGTAGATGTTTTGAACCATGGTGTGGGGGCTGTACTTAGCCAGATTTCTTCAGAGGGAGAAGAGCACCCAGTGGTTTATCTCAGTCATAGGCTCCAACCCAGGGAGGAATGCTATGCAGCTGTAGAAAAGGAATGTCTAGCCATAGTGTGGGCACTGTGGAAAACTTCAGTCTTATCTGTATGGAAGAAAATTCACTTTAGTGACAGATCACAATCCCTTAACATGGTTAAACAGAGCCAGCCAACAAAATGTAAAGTTGCTAATATGGAGCCTAGGTTTGCAAGTATATGATATGTCCGTGCAGCATCACAGTGGGAGTAGCAATGCCAATACAGATGGGCTCTCAAGGTAGGGAATGGGGTAAAGTATAGTCAGATAGACCTACCCCTTTCAAGCAACATTTCTCAAGGGACACTTGAAAAACTACCTTGAGTTCTCTGGGGCTGAGGGGGGGATTTGAAGATATGTGAAGGCTGCCAGCCTAGCTAGAGAGAATTTTGTAGATAATTCTGCCATTTGTAAATATTAATATAAGCCACAGGCTTGTTCTCTTAAATGGAAGAAAATTGTGTTAAATGCTGAATGTCAAAAATGTAACAACAGTGCACTCTGCTGGAAGAAAGCTGATTAGTCAAGCCTTGTATGACTGTTTGATCTCAAACCCGAAACAATGGTGTCTGAACCAGCAGATTCTTTCTATTGTTTCGAAACCAGAGTTAATTGCTATATTTTACATATATAATGACTTTAATTGCTATGGTTTCCTGACCAGTTGCAAGCTTACTAAGAAACATTAATGTAGAGTTTATGTTAGCCTGGAAAACCAGAGAATTGTTAAGAATGATGTAATCTAAAATGAGTCATTAGGATGTATTATCAATTTAATGGACTTTCTCAGAGACAAAGCTAGACCATTTTGGATTTTGTCTAAAGCTGACAACAACTCACCAGTACTCTGCTTTGCTATATATGTAAGTTTATTTAGAACTGTGATTGGTCTTAGATATATATAGAAAATAGTAAGTTTAGTCTAGCTGTTTTCTGTATTGATGAGAGAACTATTCTACGGTATTATTTTAAGCATTTTCCTGTGATCTCTGAACTCTTGACTAGCACTGTGTAGTAAGAAGTATTGTCTTGTGTTTATAATTTATTATTAAATATTGTTAAACCTTTCAACTGTGGCTGTTTTGTGTAGAGATAATGTAAGCTCTAGAGTACATTGCATGTATATAGTGATACTGGTCAAGCCACTCCAATTGCTTTAGACCTGGGTCACACTTACTATTTGGAGAATAATATTGCACAGTAATAATTGGACACCCTTTGGTAAGGGCTTTTTAGCAGCTGATATTAGTGGGTGGTGGCAGCTGGTACTACCTTATAGACTGGCAGGAAGGGGCATAGCTGGAGAACCTGTGCCAGCCTTCCCCAGTAGTGTTTGTATATAACTCATACCTTAAAGAGTGTGTGTGTGTCAGCTACATGGTCAGGGACACAAAGCACTGGTTAGACAGAGAGGATGCTGGATGTTTTAGCTTGACCACTAGGCTGAGACCTGTACCCTATAGCTGTGCCTGTGGGGAGTCTTATTGGGGATCTGGAGAGAAAGGGAGAAACCAGCCCCAGACTGATTGTAATATCTGTGTGCTGTTAAGTGAAATTGTACTTTACTGTGTGTGTATTTGTTATCCTTCCCAATGTGGATACCACTCACTGGTGTTAGTGGTGAGGATTGAGGCTCCTTGATTACTGGGCCAGTGCACGGGCATCACAAGTTGATAAAGGACAGGCATGTGTGTGGTATTAACAATAACACTGTGAGAGAGATTTTACTTTCAGGCAGTGATTTAACTTTAAATAAGACCATTGAGATTTGTCAGATATATGAGCTTAGAGAAAAGGACACAAATATGCTTACAAATGAGAATAGCTGAGAAGGTACAGTGACAGAGCTCATGTAGATAGTATGCAGCGCATGGTTAAAAGAAACAGCCAAGCACATGGTAGCTACTGCAGGTCCTGCAACAGTCCCTAGGAAACCCAAAGTCTTTCCAGCAAATTCCAGAGCATGCTCAGTGAGTGTGAGTCAGCAAACTCAAAGAATGTGCCTTTACCTAGCCCCATAGTCAACTGTTTTAATTGTGGTGGAAATCATGAACCCAAAAGAGAAAAGTGCTTAGCTTTTGGTCAGTAGCATCATTCTTACAAAAAGTGGAATCATTTCAAATGGTTTTGTAAATCAAATAAGACACATTATTTTACTAAAAGAGGGCACTCCGAGAGGCAAGTTGATCAATTAGAAAGCTGTGACCCTACTTTTTATGTTGATGATGTGTCTGTGCTTGGTGAAACAACCAATGCAGTAGATTTGTGGGCAAAGAATTAAATCTTTTGCACTGCTTGGATTAATGGGAGTCCCAATGTCATGTCAGCAGAAACATTTGCTAGAGTAAAAGCTGCAGAACATTTTGATTTGACAAAGTGTGTGAAGCTTGTTGCTTATAGTAGAGAAGAGATTCAGACAGAAGGCTCAGTAGTGCTTTCATGTTATTCTGCTGGGAACAGCTATGACTTGCAATTTTTCGTAGTCAAGAGACACGTGCAGTCATTATTAAGCTTCAGAGACAGTTTGAAAATGGGAGTGATTTCATTTAATAAAGAAGTGCACCATGTCAGCCTGAATGACAACAGCTCAAATTTTGCCCAAACTATAACAGTTGTGTACTCTATGAAGTTAGTCCCAGAGGTCAGCCCGGTTATCAGACCAGTACAGAAAGTTCCAGTAGCTATGCAGAACAGAGTCAACGCTGAGCTAGACAAAATGGTGCAGCTAAGAGTAATTTGTCCAGTAAAAGAATCTACTGAGTGGATATCCTCCATAGTAGTAGCTCATAAGAGAAGCTCGGATGATATCAGAATATGTATTGATCTGAGAGATCTGAACAAAGCATTAAAAAAGCCTCATCCAATAGACAGAGTCAAAGAGGTTTGTGCTCTCATGCCAAATGCCACAGTCTTAGATGCAAAGAGTTCATTTTGGCAAATTCTCCTCATTAACCACATTTGGTACACCATTTGGAAGATACAGATTTCTGAGAATGCCATTTGGGATAAAATCTGCCAGTGAAGTCTTTCAGCATGCAATGGAGCAATTTTTTTCTGGTTATCCATATGCTATTATAGTAGATGATATTCTAGTAGGAGGCAATGGTAAAGTCGAACATGACAGAAACCTCAGGAAAGTTCTGGAAAGAGCATGTGAAGTGAATTTTAAGCTGAATCCTCAGAAGTGCAAATCCAGGCTATGAGGTTATTTATGTTGGTCACTTTTTTACCAGTTCGGGCTTATGACCAGATCCTTCTAAGCAAACAACAGTTCTTGAGATGCTAGCTCCAATGTCCAAGCCCTACAATGTTTTCTTGGCATGGTCAACTACCTAGGCAAGTTCATTCCAGATTTAAACCAACTTTCAACACCGCTCAGAGAGCTGACATGCAAAGAGGTAATTTAGTCATGGTCAGAACAGCACCAAAGAATATTTGATGCCCTGAAACAGAAAATTGCCAACCCACCAGCTCTCAGCTACTACAATGTTCACAAACCAGTTACTCTTTCCTGTGATGCTTTTAAGTTTAGTCTAGGTGCTGTCATTCTTCAAGAGAGTAGACCAGTAGCCTATGCCTCTGGAATTCTTACCCAAACTGAGATACAATATGCCCAGATTGAGAAAGAGCTTTTGGCAATTGTGTTTGCACGTTCGAAGTTCTATGATTATATTAATGGTCGACCTATCCAGACCAAAACTGACCACCAACCTCTAGTTACTGTTTTGAGAAAGCCTATGCATACAGCTGCAGGATTGCAACACATGATGCCCAAATTGCAGAAGTACAATTTCAGTCTTGTTCACAGAAAAGTCAAACGTCTTTATCTTGCTGATACCCTATCCAGATCACCCAGAAAAAAAAACACAGAGCTGCATAACAATGAGCAACTTGATTCTGAGATCATGGAAGTGAGATAATTTTCGTCCACACATCTTGATGAGCTCAAAACTCAAAAAGCTTCAGATCCAGTTCTCCTGAATTAAACCTCTTTATCAGTCAAGGATGGCAAAGCAATCTTGTTTACCAGTAGAAGTGCAATCATATTTTCCATACAGAGATGAGATTTTGTCAAACAATGGTATCATGAAAGCTCCTAAAGTGATTGTTCAAAAGTCCTTGCAACAAGATTACATTAAGATCTTGCACTGTTGCCACCCAGGAACTGATTCTACCAAAAGAAGGGTGAGAGGACTAGTATTTTGGCCTTCTATGTCAAACGATATCGAGAAAGTACTTTCATCTTGTTCAGTATGTAATAGCACAAAACTGCATCAACAAAAAGAACCACTTCACTTAAGCCAGATTCCTGAACTACCTTTGTCAACAGTAGCCACGTATATCTTTGAGTGGAATGGTCAACATTATTTGATATTAGTAGACTCTTATTCAAATTGGTTCGAGATTGACCTACTTCAAAACCTAACTTCCAATACTGTCATTACTAAGTTGAAACAACATTTTTCTGCCCATGGTAGTCACCACAGAGTTATTTCTGACATGGTGCACAGTTACAAGTCAGCAGTTCAAGAAATTTGCAGATGTTTATATTATGAATAGTCCTGAATACCCTCAGTCAAATGGCTTGGCTGAACGCACAGTTCAAAGTGCAAAACAGCTCAGAAACATTCCTCATGATAATCATCTTGGTTCACCTGCCCAGAGACTTATGTCGAGACAAACCAGAACCACACTACCAATCAGCAGTAATGTATTGGTTCCAAGTGCTAAGAATAACAACGCAGAAAAAGGCCCAACTGTTGAAAAAGCATTTGTCCCAGAAATCTTAGTATGATAAAACCAGCAAACCCCTCCGTTCTTTATAAAAAGAGGAGATAATGAGGATGCAGATGTCAAAAGGTTTTGATCACATCAGATTTGTGAAAAGTTTGTGTCAAGAGCAGAGATTGTACATTGTGGAATCACAAGGAGTGGAATTCAGGCAAAATTGGAAACAGTTGTCACCAGTGTCCAAACCAGTGTTGCAGCATCTTGCCTGTGATAAAGACTCTAGTTCTCAGTGTAACTTGTTCAATGTTCCTGTTCCAGAGGACATTCCATCAGCAATCCTTGTTCCTGAGCAAATCCCTGAAACTCCACAAGCAGAACATTCCCCAGTGACTGTCCCTGTTGCTAAACCTAGTCCTAACTATTATGTCACAAGATCAGGTTATATCTTGAAACCTAGTTCCAGATACACAGCAACTTGGACATGACTGTTTTTTTTTCTTTATTAGTGTCTATATAATTGCAAGCCTATTGAAATGTTGGTGTTTATATGAGACAGCTCAGTAAAGAGGGAGGATGTAGATCAGTGTGTGTGATATACCTTTAAGAAGCTTTCCAGTAAGTCAGCAGTGCATATGAATACTGAGCATGTGCAAGCAAGTGTGCCATTTTGAGTGAGCAGCCAGAATGAGAGCATGCATGTATGTAGTCAGTCAATTAGTTAGATATTTTGTTTACGTTTAGTGTTCCTGCTATCCATCCTGATGTGTTTGTATACAATAAACTACTTAAATGAACACCCAAGCCTCGATAACTTCTTGGTGCACATAAGAAGAGCGACACTAGCCAGTTATAGATCCCCCTCCATGGGTCATGACACCCATGAAGCTTACTTAACCAAACTGAAGACAATCCAAATTTTACAGGACACACACATTATTGGGGATTTTGATTATCCTGCCATCAACTGGGAGACATCTTCTAGCCCAAAATCACGAGCACAAAACATCCTTGATTTTGTCAATTCAAATGCTCTGGAGCAAATTGTCCACAGCCCAACAAGAGGAACAAACATTTTCGATCTGGTCCTCACCAACATGTCAAACAGGTGCATTGCCACAACTGTTGGACACTCATTACTTAAAACTGACCACAAATCAGTCACCTTCAAACTGACACTAACACCACAACTCACAAAGGGTGAAATCAGACTAAAAAACTTCACCAAGACAAACTATACCCTCCTAGGTGAAGGTATAAATGCATTCCAAGCTCCACCCCTAGCTGAAAGTGGTAACTATGCTGAAGCTTACATTAAAGCCCTGTACAATCACTTGCATAAGTGTATAACCTCAGCTGTACCTGATAGAATCAAAGCCAGAGCCCCAAGTAAAATTAAGCTGCCATGGTGGACTTCCAACATCAGCAAAATTTACAATAAATGCAAAACTTTGTTGTCCAAGAAAACAAAGACAATGACCCAACAATCGAAAAGCATCCTCCTCAGCCTTAACAGGCAAATAACGCAACTTGTCAAATCCTCCAAGAGCTCCTTTGAGAGAAACCTTGCAAGTGCTGCTAAGGATAGCCATAAGGCCTTAAGGTCTTTTACAGCTATGTACATAACCTAAAGGGTAGAACCCAAGCATATGCAGAACTGGTGGCCAATGGTGTCATGCACACTGACACCACAGAGACAGCAAACTTGCTAACGGATAGGTATGGCAAAAATTTCACTCCCTTATCCCCTTCTAACTTACAACAAACCTTCGCCCAAACTTCCTCCTCACCATACATATCTGAAGAGCAGGTCCTCAAAGCCCTGTCCAGGGCAAAGAACATGGCCTCTATGGGACCAGATGACATCCCAGGCTGTCTTTTAAACAGGCTAAAATATGAACTAGCATCACCACTAAGTACCATTTTCAACCATAGCCTAACCACAGGCTTTGTTCCTGTGGAATAGAGAACAGCTGCAGTTATTCTCCTCCACAAAGGTGGCCCAGCAATAGACCCAGGGGAATTGCAGACCCATAAGCCTGACCAGCCTCATTTGCAAGGCTATGGAATGTATGATTATGGATCTCAGAAATAAAGACATGGGTGACCTCCAAATCCTAGATCCTGTCCAATTATGCTTCATGAAGGGCAGATTCTGCCTGATAAATCTGGTGGATTTCTTTGTAAGGGTGACCAAGGCCACTGATGAGGGCAAATCTGTGTACACATCATACCTTGACTTGGCAAAGGTTTTGGGGGTCTATATCATATAATAGAAAGTTGACAATGTTGAACGATCTAAACAGCGAAAATGCCAGAACTCAAACTCCTTATTGTAGGGGGCTGCACCCCCACACCTCCCGCTAAATATATATTCCAACTCTGAGATTGCACTACAGTGAGGAAAGGGCAAATATTCCGATCTTCACTGTACTGCAATCTCAATAACAATACTTAGAGTTCCAGCATTTTTGCTCTTTAGAGCATTTGACATTGTCAACGTTTGAATATATGATATAGACCCAAGGTTTTGACACAATCCCACATTCAGGCATTACCAATAAACTTAGCAAACTGAACGTAAAGCCCTTAGTTGTAAGATGGGTTGCCAACTGGCTCACAAACCAGACACACATTATCAAAGTGGGTGACTCCACATCAACCAGCAGACCTGTTACCAGTGGGGTGCCACAGGGGTCAGTGCTGGCCCCCCTACTGTTTTGGTATATATATCTCAGAAGTCCAGCTCAAAACTAAAGGGTTGTGGCTGACCAAGTTTGCAGATGACTGCAAACTAGGTGCAATCATTAAATCCCCAGATGATGTCAGTATACTCCAGGATGGTCTCACACAGACTAGGGACTGGTATATTAGTCACAGTCTCAAATAGAATTCAAAGAAATGCATCATCATTCCCTTTGGCACAAACAATGTCCCTTCACACTATCAAATTAATAACAGTACCCTAAGTACCCATGAAGTGGTAAGGGACCTGGGATCATAGGTTGGCTGCGACCTTAACTTTGACCACCATGTGTCTACCATTGTAAGGAAAGCTTTCCACATAGCTCACTTGATTAGTAAAGGCATTGCCTCGAGAGCAAAAAAAGTTATAACCCCCCCCCCCATACTCAGCACTTATCTGGCCCATAATTGAGTGTAACACCCCATTTGGTATGTACTGTACTAAGCACCTACAGCAATTAGAGAGACCTCAGAGGTTTCTAACAAAAGAGATCAAGAGCCTCCAGCATGTGCCTTACACGGACCAACTAAAATCACTCTCAATATACTCTGTATCACATAGACTTCTTAGGGGAGACTTATGCCTTGACTACAGGGAACCCAAGACCCAAAACTAATGAACTTACCTCATATCCATAAATCAAATAGGTCTAGGGCTACCCATTCCAGAGACTTAAATATGGCGTGCAACTTAAATAGGACATGCTGGAGGGGCAGATTTATCTACCTCCCAGGGACTGCCACATCTTTGGAAAAGGCTACTAATTCACGTGAAACAGAGCACCTCTATGACACTGCTCAAGAAGAACCTAGATGAGTGGTTGGGGCACCATAAATTCTTACCGGGGATAGTGTTCACAACCCTCCTGAACATGGGCAGTCATCATTAAATGTAATCTTGAGCATTGACTAGTACCTCTATGGTATTACATTGGATTGAAACAGCTAGGATTAAAATGATCTCCAGGTCAATAGCCTAGTAATTTCTTCCTATGATCCTATGATCCTATGACATGACTGAGGTCTCAGATTATGTGTCTCAGGCAGGCATGTCCCTAGCCTTAAGCAGCATTTTACCTTTACCTAGGATGATACCTCAATACAAACAAAAAAATGATTGACTTCAACAATTGGCTTAGTTTCTGGTGTCATTCAAAGGTGATCCAGTATCTGTCAGCCTAGGATGAACATGCTCGACAGACCTCGAGGCTTTGTCAGACATGGTCTGCATCTGTCACCCATGGGATTTCGGTTACTAGCTAAGGCTTTTGCCATCCCCATAGTGCCTTTTTAGGCAATGTCACAAGAATAAAATTCCTGATCTAAAAATACACTCTAAAAACAACCTCAAGGTTATGCTGCTAAACACTAGGAGCCTAAACCAGAAACTGCACTCACTGGAAGCAGTCCTCACCTTGGAAGATGCAAACATTTGTTGCAGTCACTGAGACCTGGTTTAAGGCTGCAGAGATCACTCCAGCTATACTGGGTTACATTTCCTTCTACATGCCAGAAGTCTAAATCTCAAAATGCACGCACTCGAGGCCCTTCTCAGTATGGAGAACATCGATGTCTGTGCTGTGACAGAAACCTGGTTCAAGGCTCCTGAGAGCACCCCAGCGCTATCAGGCTTTACCTCATATCATGCGTTCCGGCCCCAAAATCCGGACAATACCAAGAAAGGAGGGGGGGTATCCATATTCATCAAGGACACCCACACCTCAAGACTGGTGGCAACGCATGATGCATCGGAGACCATCCAGGTGCAATTAACCGTAGGCAAGACTGCTCTGCAAATTGTAGCATGTTACAGGCCACCCTCACAAACTCTGGAACCTCACATGGCCTTCCTGAAAACACTAGAGGGGATAAATGTATCACCAAACACCATCATACTAGGTGACTTCAATTACCCTAATATAGACTGGGAACACTACTCAAGCCCAAACACCCTAGCCCAAAAGTTCCTGGAATTCATAAACTCAAATGCCATGGAACAACTAGTCACCATCCCCACAAGAGGAGATAACATACTTGATCTCATCATCACGAACATGGGAGCACAATGTTCAACACCGAAGTATACCCCTCACTGGTGAGATCAGATCACAAACTAATCTCGCTGGAGGTCCTCATCCCACCCCCACCTGAAATAAAAAAGACCACAGTAAAGAACTTCTCAAAAGCCGACTTCACACTTCTAAAGACTAGTGTGGTCTCCTTTAAGGCCCCCGAGCCAGCGGAAAACAGTACTCAAGCCGCTGAATCACTTACAAATGCCTTCTACCAGCACCTGCAGGACTGCATGGATAAGGCAATCCCAAGCAAAACAAAGACTCTTTGTACCAAAGGCAAGTGTCCAGTCTGGTGGACCCCAGCCATAAATAAACTCTACAACAAAAGGAGGAAGCTACTACAAGATAGATCAAAATCCTTAAAAGGTAAGACACCCTTGATCACTATAAGTAAAAAACTAAGAGCTCTCATAAAATCATCCAAAGCAAATTTCGAGAGAAAAATAGCTAAAGACTCAAAAGACAATCATAAGGCCTTCTTTAGCTATGTTAGAAACCTAGGAGGAAACTCCCAGATATGCTCAGAACTAGTTCAAAAGGATGTGAAGATTACTGATCCTACAGACATTGCCAACATACTGGCTGACAGGTTCAGTGCAAACTTCTCCCCTCCCCCAAAAGGAGAGATATCTATACCAAACGATTTCAGCCCCCAAACATCTCCAGCCCAAGTGAGAACTGCTCTCTCCAAAGCAAAAACACAGCATCCATGGGACCTGATGGTGTCCCCGGCTGTGTGCTCCACGAACTCAATGAGGAATTAAACCCACAGCTAGGACAGCTGTTTAATCAAAGTCTTACCTCTGGATACGTACCCAGGGAGTGGCGCACTGCAACTGTGGTCCCACTTCACAAAGGCGGTGCCTCCACCGACCCTGGAAATTACCGGCCCATTAGCTTGACAAGCCTTATCTGCAAAGCCATGGAGAGGATCATAATGGACCTCATAAATAAAGACATAGGGTATTTGCAGACTTTGGATCCAACCCAGTTTGGCTTTGTCAAAGGCAGATCATGCCTTTTAAACTTGGTTGACTTTTTCGAAACAGTCACCAAAGCCATTGATGAGGGAAAGGCAGTCCATACAGCCTACCTCGATCTGGCTAAGGCCTTCGATACAATACCCCACTCGGGTATCATTGAAAAACTCATCAGCTTAAATGTTAACCCATACATCACAAGATGGGTTGCAAACTGGCTGAGTGACAGAACCCACAGGGTCAGAGTTGCTGGCGCCATGTCAGACTCAAAGCCTGTCACAAGTGGTGTCCCACAGGGCTCAGTCCTGGGCCCACTCTTGTTTGGCATCTACTATTCCGAAGTAAAAGCAAACACAGGAGGGTTATGGCTGACAAAGTTTGCAGATGACTGCAAACTGGGCGCCATAGTAGAAAACACATCTGACACAGATATCCTTCAGAAGGGTCTCACAGAAACGGATAACTGGTGCCAGAGCCACTGCCTAAAGTTAAATGCCAAAAAATGCATAGTCATACCCTTCGGGAAAAACAAGGTTACCCCTAGCTACCAAATAGGTGGCAATCCACTGAGCACAGAAGAAGTTATCAGGGACCTGGGGACCCAGGTTGATAGTAGTCTGTCATTTGACACCCATGTAGCTAAAGTAGTTAGGAAGACCTTCTACATTGCCCACCTTATCATGAAGGGATTCTCATCTAGATCAAGGGAGGTCATAGTCTCCCTTTACTCATCACTCATCAGACCAATGATTGAGTACAATGCCCCATTCGGAATGTATCTGACCCGACACTTGCAGCAGCTGGAGAGGCCACAAAAGTTCCTCACCAAAAGGATAAAGGGTCTCAAAATATGTCCTATGCTGCCCGACTGAAAGAACTCCAGCTCTATTCAGTCGCACCGCTTGCTCAGAGGTGACCTTTGCCTAACATACAAGGCCATGTCAAACCCAGATTTGATGAATATGCTTCACCTCAAAAATCTAGATCCATCAGAGCCACAAGGCGGAGACTTAAACCTCGACATGGCTATTAATAGGACGTGCTGGAGGGATAGATTCATCACCCAAAGACTCCCTATGCTGTGGAACAAAATCCCGGTACATGTGAGGCAGAGCACCTCGCTGGCCTTGTTCAAGAGAAATCTTGACCAATGGATGGGAGATCGCAGATATACCCCAGGGATTACCTCAGTGTCACTGCTCAACAGAGGCACAGCAAAATAATGGGTATAGTTCCCCATACTAAAGGGGTGGCGTAAGCCACAAAACGATGGGCTAGGCTTGTAAATGCCCTCGGGCAGATAGCCTAGTATGAACCTATGAACCTATGAACCTATGAACATGTTCAGACCACAAACTGAAGGCGTGAAAACTAAAGGAGGAGGTGTATCAATATTCATCAAAGATAAATACACCTTTAGATTGGTTAAACAGCATAATTCCCTTGAATTATTTCAGGTGCAACTGACTGTAGGTAAGACCACTCTTCAGGTCATCACCAGTTGTAGGATCCCCTCCATGAATCAGGACATCCACTCAGCCTACTTGGATCTACTTGAGTCAATCTAGATAAAACCAAACACCCTGGTTTTGGGTGACTTTAATTAGCCATCCATTGACTGGGTAAATTATGTGTGTTCTAACTCACTTGTCCAATGGTTCCTGGACTTCGTTGACCCAATGTCCTGGACCAGCTGTTTAACACACCCACAAGGGGCTCAAACATCCTGGATCTGGTGCTCACCAGCATGGGAGACTGCTGCACCATCCCCAGTGTGTGGCCATCCCTGGTGAGATCTGACCAAAATCAGTCTCACTAGAAGTAACTACAACACAAGACACCCCCTTAGCAGCAAATAGACTAAAAAACTTCTCCAAGGACAATTAGAACCTCTTACGTGACAGCATAAATAGCTTCATAGCCCCTCCCCCCACTGATGGAACAGACACCTATGCTGAGTTATATACCAGTGCTTTATATGGGCACCTGTACAATTGTAATTACTTTGCCATACCTGATAGAACCAAAGCAAGATCTTCAAGGAAAAACAAACATGCCTGGTGGACAACTACCATTAATAGGATATAAAATGGGAGAAAGAAATTGCTGTCTAAGAGTAGAAAGGAACAGTTTCAAAAGTGGAAACACTCCCTCCTTAATTTAAACAAGCAAATAAGACTCCTAGTGAAGTCCTCCAAAGCTAACTATAAATCCAAATTAGCTTCCCTAACTAAGGATAACCACAAAGCATTTTTAGTTACATCTGTAACCTCAAAGGTAAGGCCCAGATATGCACTGAACTCATAGTTAATGGTACTACATATACAGAACCTGTGGATACAGCAAACATGTTAGCTGACAGGTTCAGTGAAAACTTTACTCCCCTGTCCCCACCACATATAACACCTGTCCCCCACCTAGTACCTCCAAGGAGCAGGTCTTAAATTCCCTCTCCAAGGCCAAAAATACAGTCTCTATGGGACCAGACAACATCTCGGGTTGTGTTCTACATGGGTTAGAAGAAGAATTAGCATTACCACTGGGCACGCTTTTCAGTCACAGCCTAAGCACTGGCTTCATCCCAGCAGAATGGAAAACAGCTTCCGTCATCCCTTTGCACAAAGAGGGTGCATCCATGGACCCTGAGGACTATAGACCCATTACCCTGACCAGCTTTATCATCAAGGCCATGGAACAAATCATCATGGACCTTATTAACAAAGATAAAGGAAATCTCTAGATGCTCGACCCCTTGGCTTTGTCAAGGAGAGATCATGCCTGCTAAACTTGGTGGACTTCTTCGAGACAATCACCAAAGCCCTAGACGAGGGCAAATCTGTGCATACGGCCTACCTAGACTTATCCAAGCCATTTGACACAATCCCTCACTCAGACATCATTGATAAACTCACCAGCTGAGTATCAACTCATATATTGTCAGGTGGTTGCAAACTGGCTCACTTATAGAATTCATATGGTCAAAATAGTGGAGTCCACCTCCGCCAGCAGACCAATAACCAGTGTTGCTCCACAGGGATCAGTTCTGAGACCCCTACTGTTCAGAATCTACTTTTCTGAAGTAAAGGCTAGAACCAAAGAACTGTGGCTGACAAAGTTTGCTGATGACTGCAAACTGGGAGTCATCATTGAAACCCCTAGCAATGTCAACATCCTGCAAGAAGGTCTTACGCAGACTATTGACTGGTGCCAAAGTCATGGTCTTAAACTTACTGCAAGTAAATGCATTATCATCCCCTTTAGCAAGGGTGATGTTCCTGCAAATTACCACATCAATAGCAATACCCTAAGCACATAGTCAGTGGTGAGAGATCTGGGCACACAGGTCGACAGCAACCTTAACTTCGATCATCATGTCTCCACCGTGGTAAGAAAGGCATTTTTTGTTGCTCATAAGTAAGGGCATTGCCTCCAGAAAAAAAAGACGTTATAACCCCCTGTACTCTTCCCTCATGAGGCCAATAATAGAATAAAATGCTCCCTTTAGTATGTTCCTTTCCAAACATCTGCAGCAACTGCTGAGACCACAAAGGTACCTTACAAAGTAAATTCAGGGTCTTCAAGATCTGTGTTATGCAGACAGACTGAAGTCATTGTCACTTTACTCAGTGTCATACAGAGTGCTCAGAGGTGACCTGTGCATTGCATATAGAACAATCTCTGACTCAGCTTTAATGGAAATGCTGCACATTAGCAAGTCAAATAGCACACAGGTCACTCACACCAAGGATCTTAACCTAGTATGTGACATCAATAGCACTTGCTGGAGAGACAGATTTGTCTCACAGGGGTTGCCCTGCCTTTGGAACAAACTTCCTATTCATGTTAAACAAAAACCCCCGTTGGCCCTATTTAAGCGTAATTTGGAAAATTGGATGGATAGCCATAAATTCACCCCAGGGGTTGCACCTGTGTCACTCTTGGACAGGGGCAATAGGTGCTGATTTTAGTGTCTATTCGAACTAGATACTGCTGGGAATATGGGTTGAACATGGTTAGGCTTGTAAGGGCCTTGGGACCGTTAGCCTAGTAACCTCTATGATCCTATGATCATATGGCCATAATGGAGAGACAGAGGCAAGAAGTACATGCACCTCAAGCAGCATTACTAGAAAGGCCAGCAAGAATCATATGACATAAGTGACGTTCCCTTAAGGTTTACACCCACTTAAAGTGATACAGTGCATTTATGCACATGCTGTATGTCTTCTTTCTTTAGATAGATATCCTTAGTAAATATTATTGTGAAAATTATTTATGACTTCAGAAGGACTATACTACATCTGTACTACTATATTATACATATCTGCCAAAAGTCTGAAGTTTGCAAGAATTTTAATATAGAAAAAATATAGCAGCTTGAAGTCTATGGTCATTCTCCTGATGAATCAATATTATCTATTGTCAAGGTAAAGTGACAGTTTTCTGGGAAGTCTTCTACATCAGGAATATTGAGGAAATTTACAGTGAAGTGAAATGCCCTTTCTTCAATAATACTATCAGGAACTGCAGAAGAAGATATTGGCAAAGATGTTGATATTTCTCTGATATATGTGGAAAAGTAACAAGTTGTGCTACTTTTTCATTTCTTGGTAAAAATTAACCAACTTCTCACAAATGCACAAGAATGTGACTGTTAGGTACCGTCATTGAATTGTATGTATGCCCCTAGTGCAGCAGTTTTGTTTGTAAGCATATTGTGATTAACTATGTATAAATATATGCCCAATTATGCTGAAAAGGGTTAACTGACTAGTCCACCAAACTGGTAATTAAATAGACAGACATGCATGCAAACATAAGGAAATAAGTTAAAATAAAATAAAGCAAGTACATAAATGCTGATGTTGCAACATTAAGAAGGTTAGAACTAGAGCTTTCTGGTATTGAACCTAAAATATTATCTTCAGACAAATGTTCTTGACTATGCACATCTGAATATTGCATTTGTTTTTGATGTTTTTTAAAGATCTTTACTGATAGATAGTGGTTAAGAAAAAAGAGGACACCATATCTCAAAAGTGATAAACAGACAGAGCTAAGCAGCTCATTACTCCACAGTGTGAAAAATTCAGTTGAAGGATCCAATAGCCTCTGTTGTAATAAATGTGGTTGTCAGTATTTGTCAGAAATTAAGTACTAAGCTCGTGATCCCCACAGATTGAAAATTAAATAATTTCAAGAACTTTTTGAGTTCCAGCATATCACTTCAAGTCCAAGATACCCACTCAAATGTCAAAGCTGAATGCAAGATCCGGAGACAGTAAAACCTATTTTGAAAAACTGTGATGCATCAGAGCAAATGGACATTTATCTTACAATGTTATACTACAAAACTGCACCTATGTAAGCTATGATGTATATCATTTATACCTAAAAGAATAAGATTGCAATCAAATTACTAAGAGTTCTCATGTATTTCGTACCAGAAAGAATGTAAGCCACAGAAATGTTCAAGAAAAAAGGCAATAAAATAAAAGTAATACTGTGACACAAGTGCCAGAAACACATGTTGTCTTAAAGATGAGAAAAGAACAGAATTAACATAGAGGAACATTTTAGCCAGATGTCTAAAATACAAGCAACTCTATTAGCTCATCCCCAGAGTCTGAGATCCGACATTGTTCAAAGAAACCCATGCAGTCGTGTAGAAGAAACTGCAAACATTTGTCGAAACTGCTGAGTCAAGTCTACTTGCCAAAGATTCCTGTGAAAGTATCTATTTGTAAATCATGAGAGCTAAATCTGCAGAGTTACGTCATGAAATCTTTAGATTAAGCAGTTGTAGTCAAAGAATAGTTACCATCTAGTTCTGCTGCTAAAAGAGGTGAACACTTACTGATGAGAAATGACTGCTCAATATGGTAGATGTGTCAAAAACAAAAATAAAAAATAATCTCAAATTCAGTGATTGTGCATAATGTTTATAGTTAACTTGAATTCATTCATTGGGGTTTCTTCAGTGTTGTATATTGTTCCACTAATCATGAACACTGTGTACAGTTTATGTTTAATTAACCATATAAAGTGCACAATACTATGTGCATATTTATATAGTCTAAGTTTTTGTCTTATAAACTTGAGTGTAATATACCTTTAAGGAAACTGAGTTGCATGAGGATATGAGTCATATCACTAAGAGGGTATTGCATATGTCAGTAAAACTCTGAGCTAACAGCATGTCATTTGTCTTTTGTATTCTAATGCCTCTCCTGGGATTCAGAAGCACATAACACACTACACAATCCCATTCACAGCAGAATTGCACAGTGCATTAGGCTCGAACAATACAGAGACCTCAGACCACTGTACAGTGCCCCACTCTCGTGCAGTGGCACAAAGGCACCTATCTGTAGCATGGACAGCAGTGCCACTGGCAAAGCTACATTCAAATGTAGCAGTCCATGGGTATAACTAATGATAATTAATCATGTGCACTACACCCAGAAATATTGCCAGCAACTGGATAATGCTGCAGAATGAATCACTGCATAGCTTTACTGCACTATTTGCCAAAAAAGCAGAAATGAATGCCATCCTTTGATGGTGTACACCTATTCAATTCAGTGTAATGATTACTGCAAAGCCATCTGTGTGTGTGTGTGTGTGTGTGTGTGTGTGTGTGTGTGTGTGTGTGTGTGTGTGTGTGTGTGTGTGTGTGTGTGTGTAGGGGCATGATTGCAACTGTCTGAATGTCTGTGTATCTGTGTGCACATGTCATGTTTGAAGGTACTTGTGCAACTGCACTACATGACCTGGTAAGGGGAGCACTAATGCAATTAGGTCTAACAGCATGCTGCTCATTTCAAAGACATACTAATGAGCTGCTACTGAGATGTTTCTTAGTGCTTTATCATGCCTCTGAATTGCAAATTATCCCCACTGAGCTATTAAAACTGGCAGTGCAAATTTTTTTGAATCCTGGTCAACATGCCTGCACACGTATCTAACCAGTTAATGTCTCTTATAGAACTTCTGTATAGAAGTCCTAATATTATTTCTTACTTGTATGCTGTATGACTTTTGCATATTTGTGCTTAAATATCTTCTGTTATCCTGTAAGAAAACAGGTATGTCATCATATTGCATATGTTAATTACTTTCACACAGTTCTTGTGTTAACGCATTATTTGTTTAGTTCCGGAACATGGTAAATGTGCTGTGTAGCATGGGTCTTTATGCATCTATATACATACATGATTATATATTTTCTTCTCTTGATCCTATTTTAATTATACCATACTGCTGCTTCTGATGTGCCTCAGGACATCTCTGAAAATAAACACATATGACTAGTATAGTCTACCCACCTCAGAAATAAATATTCTTTGGCTGTTACACAATAACTATTTCTTGGATGTTATATTATTGATTTTCATGTAACTGTAAAGCATGGACTTGCTTTAATACTTCTGGAATTTTTTTTACTCATACATTTTATTAGGATTTTTAACAAATATAGTATTAAAATTGTATTTTCATTTTAACATAAAAATAAAAGATAAAGTAAAGAGATAAGAGCAAAAGATTCAACTTCAAACTATTTACACTATGTACAACATGCCTGAGATAAAGTCAGCAAATCCAAGAATTAATAATTCATATCAAGTAAGTTACAGTTAAAACAAAACAATTTAGATAACTTGCTGTTTTTCCATTATTGTGACAACTAACAGTTTAAATGTGACACCAATAATGAGTAAAACATTTGCCCACTGGCTCTATGGAGACATTCTGCTTTTCTTTATGTTGATCTCTTTAAACGCTGTTTCCTGTAGTGAAGACATAAAAACTTCAGATTGTGGTGGTGAAGAGTTTTTCATCCTCTTTTTTTCTTGCCACTTATAAAATTGTCCACATTAGATAAGAATTCACTCTATTCATTTTATAATTTCTGCTATATTAAGTAATACTAAGTTTCTTCCCTCAGTCTGTACGGCTTTAAGAAATCTATAACTTTCTTCCAATGGATATGTATGGAAGGACAATGATAGAAATATGTGCCCAATCATCCTGTTAGATTGTTTGCATCTCCAACATTCAATATTTTTATCCATAGTAAATTTCAATATTTTGTTAGGTGTTAAAAAGTCCAATGTAAAAATTTCCATACAAGGATACACCAACAAAGTATCCAATAGGTGCTTCTTACAGACTTTATTAACTGGAGTTTATTATCTTAGATATAATCGTATTGTGGTTTAATGTAGCACAATCCCAGAATTTATCATTTAGATTATTATATATGATAAGATTTTATGTAAGTCTGAAATTGTATTTCACATTATTTTGTGTCTTCACAGCAATGATGCCAACAGAGAATGTTTTTATTTCACTAAATATCAAATTTTTGTTTAGAGGTTTTCCCAAAAAAATCATTTGTTATTCCAAAGGGAATAAGTGTATCAAACCAGAGTTTCAAATATATATTACCTATAATTGTATTTTAGAATAAAACTAACACAATTGGATATTGAGGGAGAATGGATATTATACTGAATATAATTACACAAGTAAATGCAAAATATATTTATATTAGTATTATGAGAGCTGTTGAAATTCATTTTACTGGGATTAATTGTTCAAAAATATGTTTTCCAATTCAAGTTACAATTAGCATCTGACCGGTTAACCATGCTTTTAAAATGAAGCTTTTACATAGGTTTCTATATCTGGAAGATGTATAACTCCTAAATTCCAAGGTCTAGTATGGTGTTGGGGTTTCTTTAGACACCAAAGAAAGTCTAGTAGTAATTTATTGATTCTTTTTATGTGAACTTTGTAAGAAGAGCTAAGACATTTATTATGTAAAAAATGTTTAGAAATAAAAAATAATTGGAATCTGCCTTCAAAGAAAATTTTTAGTTTATTACATTTAAAATTAGACTAGTTATATTTTTCATATTTTTTTCAGTTTGAGTTTTTGTTTCTTCTAAGGTTATTTCTGTGGTAATACCCAGGTATTATAGCAATGAAGAGTCTTTCACAATTATGTTATTTTGATTTATTTGGCATTTTTTAATTTTTGTTTATAAATAAAAATTCTGATTTCAAATGATTAAAATGTAGTCTTGAGAACTTCTTGTATTGATTAATAAAAATAATTAGCTCTTCCAATGTTTCTTCAGAGTTTATTGTAATTGCCATTATACCATCAGAAAATAACATGAGTTTGGAATTGTAATTTTCATAATTTCTATACTTTTTTTGGTGTTATAGTGTACAGATGCTGCCAGAAGTTCAATGGCTAAGGCAAAAAGAATAGGAGATAAGGGGTAACCTTGTTTTATACTTTTAACTAAAGAGATGAGCTCAGAGGGGAATGGTCACAGCGTAACATATGTTTTATTATATATATATATATATATATATATATATATATATATATATATATATATATGTATATATAGATAGATAGATAGATATAAACTGTGTAGGGAAGTCAAATAGTTTTTGTGTTGTAAATAGATAATTCCAATTTAGAGAATAAAAGTTTTTTTTAATGTTGAAATCAATAAAGAGCTTCTTCTTTTTTATTGCTTATAATATCTATAAGTGTAATTACTGTTTTAATGTTTTCATATGTTTGTCTTTTGTGAATAAAACTTTTCTCATTGGTATTAATTATAATAGATAAAGGGTCTTTTAGTTTATCAACTAAAACAGACATATACATTTTATAATCTCTGTTTAAAAGTGAGACAGGTCGATAAGAGGGGCAAAGTTAAGGATTTGTATTTTCTTTAAGTAATGGGGGACTTATTCTATTTAGTTGGGTATTTTGAATAGTTTCATGTAAAAGGTGAACAGTATTTTTAGGAAATATCTTGTAGAATTAATTAATTATTCCATCAATTACATGACCTTTTATTACTTTTAAGTTCTTTTATTTTATTCACAACTTCTATGAAAGTGATTTGTTTAAGTAGATTTCTTTTAACTTCAGGTGAGATTTTTTTAGTAGTGAAAGTTTGAGATTTAATATTACCTTTCAGTCATCTTGATTTGTTTTCTGATTAAAGGATAAGTAGTATTGTCAAAATGTATCCAGGATTTTGCTGACATCTGTAGATGTAGTATTATTTTTATTGTTTCTTATTTCTAGAATATGGTTATTTCTAGACGGTATTTAGCTATTTTGAGTTTTTCTAAAGCTTATTCTGTTTTGTATGATACAATTTCAGTATATTTTTATTTAAAGAGTCGATGTTTTCCTTTAATATTTTTTCACCAACTTTATGTTTTGATTTAAGTGTTTTGAGTTTAGTTTGAGTGCTTAATATCTCATTATTTCATTCTTTCAATGTTCTCTTATACCAAGTTAAGGGTTTACCATAAATGTAGGTTTTAAATGAATCCCATATCATAATTTTGTTAACTTCCTTTGAATTATTAGTTTGTATAAATATATCAATTTCTGAGAATAACCAGTGTTTAAATTCTTCTAGCTTGGTAATATATGCAGGAATTCTAGTTATTAATGGTAATGTTTTTAAATTTTATTTCAAACTACAAGATAAGTGCATTATGATCTGAGATAGGACAGGGGATTATGCTGATTTCTTTTTAGTTTTTTATATAATATTATGTGAGATTAATACCCTATCAGTCCTAGTTTGTATTCCATAATTAAATGACTAGTGTGTAAATTCCAAAGACTTGTTATCTTCCATAGAATATGTATATTTTAAGTTGATGGATTCTCTCCATTTTTATTGCCTTAGCTGTGGATGTCAATTGTCCTGTTTGTAATAGAATCTAAATTACTTATTAATTAAAAAATTAAAAACTCCACCCACTATTAGATTCCTTTAGCATTATTAATGATAATATCTAGATTGACTAGGAAACCAATACATGGTCATTAAGTTCCATACTCTATTATTATATTTTATTATTTTGAGAGACATCAATACTTCTTGGTCTTCAAATTTATATATGGACTGGGAATGTAGTATTTATTTTTCCACAGAATCTTAACTCCCCCCTTTTACTTCTGAAATTAGATTCCACTAATATACTGTATTTATTTGGACTTCAATTATTTCTATTTGAATGCTTAACATATTTCTTGATGAAATATAATTTGTGTCTTGTTGATTTCAAGGTATTTCAATATATTTTTTTTCTTTTGGGAGGATTGTTCAACCCATTAATATTCAATGATAATAAACTTAACTCCACAGCAAAAGGTTAAGATCATGTGTAAAGGATAATTTGTTATAAATGTGAACTAAAAAAATAAAGAAAACAAGTCACATGTTATAGTTATTTCGTATAGGTATAATATCTTTTCAGGTATGACAAAATTGCTACAATAAAGATGATAATTAGAGAAAAATACTTTAACTACATACATATATATATATATATATATATATATATATATGGATTACCTTTCAAATCCTGAAGCCCATAATGCCAAATGTCAAAATGTCGAGCTGAAAATGTCGCACACTGAGAATCATGAATGGCCAGTTTTTACCAAGGCAAGGAATAACTTGTCCATCATATAAGTAAACCACATCAGCCTATGTAAAAAAACACCTAGATGGGAGGTTGTGTCCCCCACCCGCCAACTATATAATATATATATGGACTATTAGCATCCCTAGCCTGGAAACAAAGTAAGTATTTGTTACTTTTACTAAAACTATTCCTAAACTTCTTTAAGTCATGGTGAATGAACATTTCCATCAGTTAGTTAGTCATCAGATTTATACACTTCAAAAATGTATCTATCTATGCTATACCATATTTGAGATAAAACGGAAAGTATGATTATTCAACAAGAATTGTATATATGTAACATACACCATGATAATGCTTAGATGCATATGTTTGAATTTCTTAATCTTTTTATGGATTGTGTATGCATGCGTATTCATACAAGACATATATTGTGCAGTGTAGAATCAAATATTCAGCAATAACATTTTGACATTTTAAGTTAAAATTGTTCAAAGACATCACTTGTTTCTTCTATCTGTGTTATGTTGCAGACAAATATCAACCATAGTGATTAAGATATATTATTTTATATATTTGTTTCACTGTCTGGTGAAAAATTTCCATTTCAAAGCATTGCATAAAGTGTAGTTAATAGATTAGCATTTAATAAGAGCATATTTTGTTCTTGTTTCCATCTTTCTGGCAAACCTTTATACATGCAGCAGCAAATTGATTTTAATTTGGACATTTACTATTCAACTATATTCCACATTTCTAAGGCACAACCTTGAGTAGTCTTTTAACATGAAAGTTTACATCTTTCAGGTAACATCCTGCAATTTAAAAATGTTTAAAGTAAGAACAGAAGATCATATAGACCAGACAGAGTGAATTT
Source organism: Protopterus annectens (assembly GCF_019279795.1). Taxonomy (NCBI): domain Eukaryota; kingdom Metazoa; phylum Chordata; order Ceratodontiformes; family Protopteridae; genus Protopterus; species Protopterus annectens. The sequence continues at coordinate 706,311,915 of NC_056741.1, forward strand.
CCAGTTTACTTAGCAAAATTGCTTTGTACACATCTTAGTACTACATTTATCCCATATTTATACCTGCCATTGAACACCATGTTTTATGAGTGATACCTTTTCTTCTTTTATTTTTATAATGTAAAGTGTTGTTATTAGATCTGTGCTTATGTCTAGTAATTCCGTTCAATAATGAAAAAAATATATAAAAAGAGAGGAAGAGATGTGGAAACTATTTTTGATGTAAGGTACAAAGTATTTTTGTTGTTTTAGGTCCATGGTTTAATACAAAATCAAAATTTCCTGTGTTCCAAAGGAAAGCACGCAGTTACACTTTGAAGTCAGTTTGATTGTTTGCAACAATGCATGCAGGAAAATGTGTACTAGGGCTACCATATTAGAACAATAATGAAAAAATATACATTCCCCATTTGCTTACACAACATGCATGAATACAAGTGATTTCCTTCACCATGGATAACACTGCAGTCCATGATGTCATCCCTTATAGTGGATGAACTCCCATGCAAAGCCTGTGGCACACAAGGAAAAAGAGAAAACCACAAGTCACTCATTGAAATGAAATGAAAACACAGTTGAAGTGCAAGCCAGAATCCACAAACATCATTTAACATACATCCACTCTGCCTCTACCCTTCCTCTTTGCTTTTATAATATTATCTTAAAATATTACATTGGTTCTAGTATGTAGTGGTGATAAAGCATTAGTTTCCTTTTAGGAATTTATTAATAAGTAGTAAAGAAAAGAAGTGTAGGAACCCTTTCTAAAGAGCAGAGAGTGTTCATTGATGTACTAATGTACTACTTTAGAAAGCAGTTTGAGCTAGAATCTATGCTTCTTATAAGCAATTGTCATGAAGATTAAATTCAAGTAACTATTTCATAAATAACAGAGAAAGGCATGTAATTACGCTATGTGGTTAATTTGATTATTTGTAATATATGTAGGAAAATCGTATATAAAATTGTTTTTTAGACAATGACTGATCCTGAAGATTGCAACTTCCATCCTTTTCTGTTATGTGCGTGAGTTCAGAGTGCACTCTTGCTACAGCATTTCATCCATTTGCAAAGCCAGAAGCATGTGTGTGAAATTTCATTGTGCTGCTTGTGCTAAGCAAGGGAAAGGAGAAAGCGTAATCTACTCAGCCAAGTGTAGTGATATACAAGCTGAATAGATTTTAGAAGTTAATCTTCTACATTTATATCTTTCTTGAGAATATTCAATGCCAAATTCACAAAGCAATTTTTCAAATTTCTCTTTCTTACCACAATTGCTTACAGGAGGGAAACATCCCCATACATCCATTATAGAATATTTTCAATAAAACTGTATTTCCTGGACAACTGTGTATCCTAAAAGCCTACCCCATGGTCAATTACTGAGAAGTTTAATAATAAAACAGCTTCTGAAACTTTCACTATAACTTTGAATCATATGAAACCAGTTAATTTCAAGGCTAACACTCTGAATATAAATCTATTAATCAAAGATATGTTAATAGTTATTTTTTTATTGTTTTAAAAGCATTGCATTGGATTTATATTTATTTGACATCTAACAAAAATGCTACATGAAGACATCTGAAGGAGTCATTAATGAGGCAAAGAAGATTTCTTCTCTAGTTATACAATAATTGTTTGAAATAGTGAATTCAAAACTGATGGTGAAGCAAGTTCAGTATTAACATCTATTTAATACCTATTTACTTTATTTGAGAATTATTGAAGGATTTCTGTAGTAAATTTGCGTTGCTCAATCTTTATTTGTTTCTTCTTTCTTATTTCTGACCATGTTGTATTTTTTAGGGGATCTCTTCAAGATAGAAGTTGTCCAGTCCATATCTTCAGTGGTAGGGGTGATGTTATTATTTCTTAAAATGAAGTTGCTTCTTCTATGTTGTTGAAAATGTTAAAACCAGTTGAGAAGTGAATGAATTTAATCTTTGCAGGGAAGATTATTTGAGCTTTGATGTTGTTTTGTTTATTTTACTAGGGACCAATATTTTTTCCTCATTTCCATAGTTTTAATTGAATAGTCATTGTCAAATTTTATAGTATACTGTATATGTTTAAAAGGTAGCTTGTCCCATGCTGTTTTAAAACAAGTTCTTTGTTGAGAAGTGATAGAAACTTTATTACTATGGAACGTAGAGATGATGAATGGTTAGCAGAAATTAGCTTACCAATAGCTCTGCGAGCCCTTTTAATGCCATAAAATAAATACTTCTGTAGGATGGACAGTAATGAAATGATATCTTCTCCTCCTGTTTTTTTTTTTTTCTGGCAAATTAAAAATCCTTATGTTACATCGTCTTTCTCTGTTTTCCAGATCATCAATTTTGTTTTGTAGCCAGGTATTTTGTTTTAACAAAAAGTTCTTATATCTTCAAGTCTTCCCTTCATGTCACTGAAAGCATTTTCCATGTCTATAATTTTCATTTGCTGTTCTTGTAACATTTCTTCAAACATAGTTGTTTGACTGTTTTCTCTTAAATTTTCTAGATTCTTCTGAAAACCATCCATTTTAAATTATAATTTTTGAAATGTGAACATTACTAGCTGCAGGTCTTTCTTCAGTAAAGAGTATGTATGGGAATACTTAGCGTTAATCATTTCTCTCAGATACCAAGTAAGGGAAGTATTCACAGTCTGAGAATTTGATTTCCATAACAGTGATTCATGCTACTTTGATATGCAAATCCCAGACTGTGAGCATGCACCAAAGATGCGAAGGAGTTGCTGTAAAAACACCTTCCTGTCGCAAAAGCATAAGATGCTTAACACATAAGCGAACTGGGGACAGCTACTACACTGTTATGGGGCTTTACACATATACCTATGAGCTCAATTCATAAGACATGAATCTATACTGAATTCATTTGCATATAAAGTGTGTAAATAGCCCTGAACTTCTGCCAATAAACAGCAGTTGTTAGGGAAAATACAGAGATTAAAGGAGAGATTAGTTGGTGGTTCTGCATGCCTGGATATTTTTACTGAAAGGATCGCTTAGCTAAATGTTTAATTTTGATGTTTGTGCATACCTGAACATTTCCCTGAAGGGGTCACTTGGAGAAATGTTTCATATTGGTGCCTACGCATACTAGAGCATGTTACCAAAGGGGTCACATCGGTGAATATTTTATTTTGGTACTTGGGCATACTAGGAAATGTTACTGAATGGGGGTCACTTGGGTAAATGTTTCATTTTGGTGCTTGTACATAGCAAGAAATGTTATGGAAGGGGTCACTTGGGTGAATCTTTCATTTTGGTTCTTGTGCATAGTAGGAAATGTTACTGAAGGGGGTCACTTGATGAAATAATTTATTTGTGTGAAAGGGAAGTGCTTGTGCATACCAGGTCAGACTGCTGAAATGATCACTGGGCAAAATAATTGATTGTGTCATTTTAGTGCTTGTGCATACTTAATACAAACTAATGAAGGGTTTGGTGAGGGAAATTATTTGTATGTCAGGGAAGTGCTTGTGCATACTTGGACAAACAAGCTCACTGATTGCAACTCCAATATCAAAGGTGAAGAATCACTTTTAACAAAAGATGTGCATACCGCAGTGATGTCGGACGATGAATTGCAAAACCACTTCATTAGCATATTACTTTTTACAACATTTTTCATTTGCATCTCATTATTTAAAAGCCTTGTGCATTAGTGTAAATGGCTTCTATGAATCTAATGTTTGCTATACTAATCATAAGCATCAGGAATACTCCTAACACATTTGTGTAAGCGACTATGAATACGAGCCTATATCTCCAAAGTATTCTGACAGGAAAAAGTTAAGAAAATTCCACAATTTTTTAGAGTATTTAAAAGTAAGTACATATGAAGTAACCTGTGAAGTAATTTCTGTTCTAAAAACTTAAAACTGAAGAACTCTGAAAAGTTGTTGCTTTCAGTTGGCAATCTAGGCTCTGCCCCTAGTTTTTGAATCTTAACAAACTGTTCTCTTTCCTCAGAGTCATGTTTTTTTACTGGCTAGAGGAAGGGAGAATATCTGCCTCCAAAACTGAGACAGCTAACTCTGTAACATCTTGCAACAACTTGAATCATATGTAGTATTTGTTTTGTTCTTTCCCTTCCTCCCTCCTACAACAATAAACATCTCATGCATTCATTCATTCATTCATTAATCATGTGGGTCCACTCAGCAGAAATAAGTTTTCTCTGGAGTCCAATGGGAGAATAGGTTCAAGTTATGAACTACAAAATCACACATAACTACAAAGTGTAAACTGCAGTAAGAGCAGTAGGTTGTGAATATTTGTATCTTATGATGAGGGCCTGATCATGGTCAAGTGGGGCCCTGGGCAGGGTAATAGATTGAGGTTCTGCCATACAGCAGGACTCCCCCTGGCAGCACCCCCCGAGCCATTCCATGTCCCATTACTTGGTTATTTCTCCCCAGTTACCATAAACACTGTTCAAACCTATCAGTATGTTTACTATTTTCTTCTTTACCTCAACAATGATTAGAGATACTTAAAACTTTTACTTCAAATTTTACAGCACAAACACTGATAGTCATTTGCTAAACAAAACAATAAGTCTCACAATGAAAACAGTCAGCATAAACAGTATGCTTCTCTGCCCTTGAAACTTACATTCATTGAAATGGCATTGAAACCCACACTCAAAGAAAATGCATCTAGTCAGTGGCAGATTAAGCTTACCTTTGAGCTGTTTTCAAATTGTAAGCCCCTTGCACACATTTTTTGGACCATGCATATATGTATGTGTTCTTTGATGCACCATCCTGATTTTATTAAATTATATCACTTATATAATATACCACCACTTGTTAGAGTGTGCTTTGAACATTTTTCTAATATGCAATGAAACAAAATGTATGAATTAATAAGGACAAAACTACCCATTACAGAACATTTCAACTACAAAAGGCTACTCAAACATTTGTCATTGCAATCTACAAATATCAGTCAATATAAACAATCTCTGCAGAAGTAAAAATCATCCTAATAATTCCATATTAAAGAGATCAAACTAATGAAGAGGTTGCTGCTGGCGAACAACTTTACATCTCACTGTTTCATGTACAAATTCAGTGTCAGATGCTCTTGAAGAATAAACTACCCACATTACATTAAAAAATTGATAAGCTGGTAATATTGCAATAGGGAGTGGCTGTCAAACCAGCAACTAGTTCATAGTTACTAGTCATCTCATCCAAGGAAGACAAACTCAGGAGTACAGCACCTACATCTCTCCTTAAAGAAAGCACTGCAATAACAGCACTCCGTGTACATGGTGTGGGAATAAAACCCAATGCCTTCTGCATCAAAGGCAAGTATGCAACCTATTGTGTTACTAACAGTGCTTTTAAAATTTACAGTACAAATACTAAACAGAATTAGCATGAGCAACAGTAAATGTGTCTTCCCTTGAAATTCAACATTCCTTGAAAATGCACAGAAAGTCAACATTCCTTGAAAATATAGAAACTTAAAATTCTTTGAATATGCACAGAAACTCAACAGTCTTTGAAAATGCACAGAAGCTCAGCAGTCCTTGAAAATGCACAGAAACTCAACATTGTTTGAAAATACATTAAAACTAATCCATCTTTGTAAATGAACAGAAACTCAACATTCTTTGAAAATGCACTGAAACTTAACAGTCCTTAAAATGCACCAGCTGCTGACAGTTTGGTATTTGGTGTAGAGGATTCAGGATCTAGGCTGTTGTACTGAAGGTACAGGGTTTGAGCCTAAATGAGTTAACTAAGCTACCATCCCTAACTGGTGCATGAGACACACACACACTGTTTCTCCATTAACCTACTGTTTCAGGAATGACCCTGCTCTGTGTTCATCCAGCAACAGCACAAGTCCAAATCCCTGCTTGTTTCTTAAAAATTGTGTACTCTATTTCACTTTAAATGTGTGTGTGTGTTTTTTTTCAGTTGAATCAAGTTTATTCATATCCAAAACTCACTTTAACATGTTGTACAATCCACATGCATGGTGTACTTGTTCTTTTGACAATGGAGTCAGTGCATTTTTATGTTATTCTTTATTAAAAGTGTATTTCTTGTGCATTACCACTTGAAGTCAGGCCAGTATGAGTGTATACAACTTCTTGTGTATTCACCCAGATAATTATAAACACAACTTTTGTTACCATAATATTTCCATAATTTTCACAGACTTTTCTACGTTTTGTAAGTCTTACAGACATTACTTTGCTGCTGCACTATCATCTGTTCACACTCTGCCCTTGACTGTTTTCCCACTGCAGAATTTCTGATTGTTATAGCTCCTACTCTTTAAGTTTTTTTTTTTTTTTTGCATTATCATGTGCTTATTGTAGTTACTTTGTGGTGTCTGCACTCCATCCTGTTTGTGACTGTGCTTTTCTGGATCATGACTACATGCTGTTTACTGCTCCGATGTTAATTACATTACACAGTGACTTGTCTTGTTGGCTGAAATATCCAGGAAAACACCAGAAAACTGGCCAGATCTTAAACTGTGGATGTGATTGCAATATTGGACTATGTATCCCAGTGTTCATATAAACTTCTGGAGGGTTAGAGAGAAATAGATGACAAGAGTTAGTAACAGTTTTGGCAGACAACTAAGCTGGGCTGCTCTAGCTACTTGTTTTCACGAGTCAGTATTTCATTAATGACATGAAAAAAGTATGCAAATCTGAAAACAAAAATTTCAGATGTAAGTAAACTACATTATAATATATAAAACAGATGTGTGCCAAGAAAATCTAAAATTGTCTGAAGACGTGCACCCCCATTTTCTGCCAAGAAAACTGGGTATGAGTAAAGTAGGAACTAACAGTTCATAAAAGTGAGTCCAAAGCAATGCAGGTTTACCAAATACACATTTCTATTGCTATTTTTTGTTATTTGGCACAAGATTTGAATTTGCAAGGTATTTCAGGTACAGAAATGGTTTAAAAAATTCTGAAAAAGCCTACCTTCTCAAAAGGAAGGATGGTCATAGATACATTTGTGCTATCTCCTTACTTTACTATTAGCTTTAATATGTTCTTTTTAGCTGTAAAAATCCCATTACTACCCCTTTTTGACGACTTGTTGAATTGTTGAGAGAATTCTTTGCTTTGAATGCGTGGGCATCACGTCTGTTCCTGATAACAGCAATTGTTTTACTGGCATAGCAATTATAGATCTCTGTTATTTACTATAGCAATAACCCCCGCCTGGGTGTGGGTAATGCGAGATTTACCCATGGTTGGCGTGGTTTGGTCCCGAGGGCGAAGCCCGAGGGACCAAACAAAGACAACCGTGGGTAAATCTCGCATTACCCACACCCAGAAGTGGGTTATCGCTATTATACTATGACATTATTTAAGAAAAGAAATAATTACTTTTCTTAAATAATGGCATTGTATAATGCCTCCTTGCTGCCCTTCCACAGCTGTCTGGTATCCGCGGCAGTTCTGATGTACTGCGCATGCCTACGCAGTACATCAGAGCTGTGGCCAAAAGCAACGGAGAAAGCAAGATCTCGGTTGCTTTTTACTGTTCGCTATGTTAAATGGGTTTAACATATGAGACAGCATTAAAATAAGCAACAGAGATGTCCATTGCTTATTTTAAAGCTGTCTCGCTATGTTAAACCCATTTAACATAGCGAGACAGGTTTAAAAAGCAACGGAGAAAGCAAGATCTCCGTTGCTTTTACTGTGTCGCTATGTTAAAGGAGTTTAACATAGCGAGACAGCTTTAAAAAAAGCAACGGAGATCTCCGTTGCTTTTTTTAAACCTGTGTCGCTATGTTAAACTCTTTTAACATAGCGAGACAGTGTTTTAAAAGCGACTTATACTAATGGAAAAAGTCCGGGCGACCGGACCTTTTGCCATTAGTATAAGTCGATTTACAATGTTCACGCTGGCCAATCAGCGTGCACTTTTTGGAATATTAATGGGGGGGGTCATGGTATAATACATCTTATTTACTTTTTTGATCTCCAGGTTAATCCTGCTAGGCATAGTCTATTTTCCAAGAAGAGATGATATTCATACTGATAAGGGGGATTCAGTAAGGACACCATGGAAATGTCCCTACTCTTTTTTTAGTAAATAACTTAGTGAATCTCTCATCTTCATGGTCATCTGAACTACCAACAGTTCATGCAGTTAGGATCTCAGTTTAACATCATCTGTAGGAAAGCACCTCAGGAGTCCAACAGCCCTATTAGACTTATGCTGCACTCTGGTTTCAGTACTGGAAAATGAATTCAAGTACCTGGTGGGAATATACAATCCACAGACTTAATCTTCTGATGTCAAAGTCAACTTTGTTACATACTCACAAGCTGCACACTTACGAGGTTCATGGTACAAAGCCTCCAAACATACAGGAGGTGGTATGTATATTTTGTTCTATCCCCATTGTAGTATACCCAGCTGAACTCAGCTTCATCCACTAATCATTCTGAATAATATTCAATGAAGGAGTTTCACCAAAGGCATGTAAAGCACTTTAAAGCAAGGCAAAAGTTTTAAAGGTGCTCCAAAAATGAATGAGTTAGAGCTTGAGATGTCAATTTGAAGGTTATTATGGAAAAGAACATTTTTTTTAATTTCAGATTTTCTTGCCCTTGTGACTGAATAGTGGAACAGTAAGGTACACTGCTAAGAATGAAATGTTCAACACGGTCATGTTATAGAAAGAATGAAGGGGAGATCAGTGATGAAACGACTAAACAATATGGACCCAGTATAGAACCTTGGGGTACATCTGTTATTGGCATGTCGAGGTACAGACAGTATTGCAAAGAGTGCTCAATCAGAAAGATTTGCTATGGAGTTGTGACACCATTAAGCAGATTAATCAGAGAAGTTTAAACTGTGGAGTTTCTCAAGAACTAAAAAGTGACACAACCAAACTCTATTTTCAAATATATGAATAGAGTGCATTTTAAAAGGTTACTATCCATATTACTGCAGGTATGGCCTGATATTAAGCAGTTAAGGATGAAAAAAATTTCCAAACCTCTTTGAGCTATTTTACCATGTAGCAATGAAAATGTAGGAGAGAATTTATTTATAAATTTGTTTTTCAGTGATTTTTGCAAGCACGATTTGCTATAGGCTAAAAGTACTAAAGTGAGAAGGAATCTTTAGATTTAGGAAAAGGGAAGACACAGTAGATTTCCAGGTCACCAGGATGGCTCTTATATTAAAGGGTGAGACTAAATGGACAACGCAGTGGTGCAGCAGTTGTGTTGTCACCTCACAGCAAGAGGTTCTCTGGTTCAATTCTCAGCTGGGGTGCCTTCTGTGTGGAGTCTGCATGTCCTCCTGCATTCGTGTTGGTTTCTTCTAGGTGCTCTGGTTTCCTCCCATGTTACAAAGGCATGTGTCTGGAGCATTTCTCCCCAGGCCTCCACTGAAAGTTGGCTTCATTCAAAGTTGGACTTTCCTGGTAAACAAATGTTAAATAAATAAAATAAAATGTATGATAAAGGTGTAGAGCTGTATAATACACCAGACTTTGGAAGAAGGTCAATGTCATTATGAGGGATGACAGCTTTACATTTAAAAGATTATTTGGCTCTAGGGGAAACGGTATTGAAATAAATTGCACAGAGACCTTCTTGAGGGTTGAAATTAAGTTGTACAATTATGAGAAAATGTCTGTAGGAAGCAGAGGAGACTTGGGAAGACTTGTGAAAAAACATCCTTTACTGAGTTAACTAACTCAAGTAGGGATGTTGAGTTACTATGAAAAGAAAGCAGTTTTAAAGATGGCATTTATTTATTTATTTATTCATTCATTTATTCATTCATTCATTCATTCATTCTGAGCAATAGTTAATTTTATTTCAGTCTTTTTGCTTTAGGTTTCATGGAGTTGAATAGGAAGGCATCTTGGTTAAAAATGTGGTAGTTAGACTTGGACTTCATCTATTTTTAGACAGGTTGTATGTCTAATGTTTAGACAGGGGATGTTTTGTATAGGCAAGTTTGTTTTTCCTAAGTTCACATGCTAAGTCTCCATGTTTAAGAAATTATGATATGAGATAGAGAAGAACAGTTGATTCCACGAAGGCTACATTGTGTAATAAGATATAACCTATTCTGGGCAGGGATCAACAGAGAGTCTAAGTCCGGAAGACAGTGTCAGCACTATTTATGTTGTATAAAACAGAGTAATTATTCAGTGATAGTCATCTAAATAATGTTATGCTAGTTACAGGTGGGAAGGAATGTCCAGGAATTCCTACTGGTTGTGGTTTTGAATATTTGAAAGTTGTAAAGGTGAAACAGTGATCACTCAGTGTGTTTGGTAACACAGGGAGTGGTCTTCATCTCTGGAGTATACTAAGTTCGTATGTAGTTGCGAGTCATACAGTCTAGGAGACCATTGAGGAACCTAGCACAGCCCCAGAGCAATGCCTTGTTTAAGGTCACAGAGTAGGCAAATGAAGGATGAGGGAATCAAACCCTGGATCACAGAAAGCAGCTTCTTAATAGCTCATAGTCTTAATCTGCTGTGCCAACTGCCAGACTATTAGTTAAAATTATGTCTGATAGAGTAAGAAAGAAAAAAAATGGAGTGAGCAAAAGAGTCAGCACATTAAGTAAGGCCTGCTAAGTAAGCTTATTGCATAAACGTAGGATATAAGAGGTGTGCTTCAGTCATAATTTAAATCACCCAGTACTGCAAAATTATATTTTCAGGACCATTTACTAATGTTTGAGAGAAGAATAGTAAAAGAAGTCCAGAGAGGCTTGTGAGGGAATATATGCCACTGCAATGTACATGTTAGTTTTTCTACCACATCTGAGTTGGATGAGAAGCTATTTGCATCTGTGTCCTTATATGTGTTGTTGTTGCTCAGGAGAGTAAGTTTTGGGTGCATTTTTGTTAAGAATTATAATACCTCTGCCAGTTCTAATACAAGCACAGTCATCATGAAAAGATATGTAAAACTGATTTATTAAGTTAGGTAATGTGTTATGTGGTTTACCCTACATTTTGGTAAATTGAAATGTGTTGGGGTCATCCAGGATTCAGTTTGCTGAATTTTGGTGTTTATGTTGTGGCAATTTAAGTTTATAATTATAAGGCCTTTCAGACAGAGAGAAGAGAATAGGATAACAGTTGTTACTGGACTGGGTCAATGGAAGGTTGGAGGGACTTGGGTTAGCTCCCACATTTCCCATTGAAAGCAGTATTAAAATGCAAGTTAAGATGGGTTTGAAATGGCAGAGCAGCACATTTTAAATGTTATCACATGAATGAGGTAATATATAAAGTACTTAAGTAACATGCATATTCCAGAAGTGGAAAGTATCTAGTAGCAGCTTCATATGCCACGCACTTTGTTATGTTACCTCACCAATATTGTTACTTTAGGCTAACACTAGGGAAGACACCATGCATGAGATAAGTGTATGATGCATGTGGACCCACTGGCTGTTCTGAACAATGGTGGCTGTACAACAGAAACACAGATAAAGAAATAATATAGAAGATGGACCAGATACATAAAACTTATCATCTACAACTTATGAAGCAGTATTTAAACAATGTAAAGGGATTAGTCAACTGCTTAAAATAGCCTTAATCTTTTTGTTACTACTACTTAGTTAAGTAAATAGATTAATATCTCCTGGACATCCTTCTTAAGGATACAGTCTGAACATAGCAGCTGCTCGAAGGGACTGCTGCATTCTTTAAATCGATTAAAAATTATTTTGAGAGCTGTACCCAAACCACAGTGCTAGAGAAAGGATTAAAGTAATTTAACAAGGACTCTGCAGCGGCTTCCATAAATACAGATGGCAGTGTGGCATAGTTGTTCATTATCTGTTGCCAAGCAAGAAAACTGCTTTATCAGCATACCCATACAGAAGCCCACCATTAGGAACTTCAGCCATCCCTCAAACCTGTCCAGAAATTTGCAGCCTGCCCAGATTCTTGCTCCATATTTTTGGTCTGTTCCTCATAAAATTTGTAGTTTTCTGAGACTTCATTAAGGATTGCATTTACTAAATAATGACAGACATTTGAGTTTCAGACTTCATATCCTTCTAAAAATGCATATGTAATACAAAACCTATTATTCTACCAACAAGTTTATTATAGCAATATTTAAAATCTGTCCCGGATTTTGGGACTTTGTTCCCCATTATTTTGGGTTTTGTCCAGAATTTTTGTGCTGAGAGATTGAGAGGTATGACTTCAACCCATTTTTGAAAAGCACTACTGCCAGTTGGTGCAGAACTATTGTAGATGGAGAGCTTCCATCAGTAATGCTGGCAACCTGTGTTTAATGAAGAAAGACATGATAGAGAGTCAGTGGGAGTAGAACAAAGAATCAAGCAGCTTTGACCAGTATGTCTCTTGAGATTGGGTGTGCAGCTGTCTTCTGTCTAGCTTTGTTGTCCAGTGATGGTGGAAGGTTGTAGCACATGTAGAAAAAAGTGAAGAGACCCACAGGCAAATTATCTGTAGTGGAGGGTATATTATTTATTTATTTATATTACATTTGTTTACTGTAAAAGTTCAGCTAGACAAAATGCCCTTTTTCAGCAGAAGCCCAGGGAGAAAAGCTCCACATTTATAAATAACCGTAAGATACATACACAATGTACAGCTATAAATGTTGATTCAATCTCAGAGTGAAGCACAGAATGAAAAATACAGGCTATACATTTCAGTAATACAATCATATAATCTAGGTAGGAATACAAAGAATAGCTGTACTGAGATTGAAGGTAAAAAAAAAAGCAATGGTTAATGACCACTCCAAGTAATTTTGTATGGGAAACCAGAGATATAATTGTATGGTTTGATGATGATATATTGAATGATGGGTGGGGGTTCTGCAGTTCTAGTTGGATAGAAGAGCATGGGCTTTGTTTTCTTAGGGTTAAGTATAAGTTGTGCATTATTTAGCCAAGACTGCACTACACTGAATGACTGCTGGGTGATTGTTTTGGAGTTTTTGTAGTGTTGGGTGGCACAAATCAGGGTAGAATCATCCACATATTGAACTACAGAGGCAAGTGGGTTGGCAATATGAAGACTGTTAGTAAAGATAATAAAAAGGTGAGGACCCAGAATTGATCCAATTGGTACTCCCAAAGTTACAGGTAGTAGTGAAGAGAGATTTTGTTGCCATTTTACGGCTTGCTGGCGACCAGTTAGATGTTGCTAGAAACAAGTAAAAGCAGAATGGCTAAGTTTAAGTTCTGAGAATGGAATGAGAGACAGTATCAAAAGCTTTGGACAGATCAAGCAAGATGAAAGAAACTAAATTGTCTTCATTGTGATGGTGGTTAATAATGTTAGTAAAGTTAACAAGGGAAGTGGTGGTACTGTGGTTAGAACGGAAACCATGCTGAGTGTTAAAGAGAAGATTGTTGGTTATTAGTTTAGGATTTATGAATGGCTGCACCTCTCAAGTACTTTAGATAACGGTGATAGTATAGCTATAGGCCGGTAATTTGATAATTCTGTCACGTTTCTACCTTAATGTAATGGGATGATATGTGATACTTTCCATATTTTAGGGACTTGTTCTGAAATGGATCGATATATTAATATGGATACTGGATAGGATATTACTTCTGCAGCGATGTTTAGATATTCAGCAGGTAGATAGTCGGCAGCAAGTAAAGTAGGTTTAAACCTTTTGAGATAGCTAGCTATGGTGTTTATTGGGACAGGTTAAAAAGAGAAGTTATTGGGATCAAGTGCGGGTGCTATGTGAGTCTGAGTAGGGGGAGAACAATTATTATTTTTGAGGGCTAGTATGGATTCAGTGAAGTATCTGTTAAATTGTGAGGCTATGCTGTCATTAGTACTGCTGAGTGTTGGGGATAAGGTACTAGTGTGTCCTGGCTGTAGGATTTTTTTGATGGCAGCCCAGAATATTTGTGGCTTTCTAGATATGTTTGTTTGTTAGTTGTACTTTTGCCATTGAGCTGTATCTCCCAGGCCTTATATCTAGTTTTTAACAGAAATCTTGTTTGTTTGGTTAGCCAGGGGTCATTATTGGATTTTATCCTTATTGTTCTTGGTGGGGGGGGGTCAAGATGTTTAGGATATTGAGGAAGGTTGAGCTCAGGTATTCAACTGCTCTATCTAAAGGGATATTTTTGAGTAGTGCACAGTTGCATTTTTAAACTAGTTATGAAGTCTTGGGGCATAATTTTTTTCTTATCTCGGACTTGATGGTAGGTGGTAAGTTTTTGTGGATTTATTCGGTGTCAGAGAATGTTAGTTGGATATGGTCACTGAGGCTGTCTGGGAGTCAGCCAGAGTGTAGGGATAAATTTGCCCTTTTTGTAAGGATCCAGTCCAGGACTGAATGTTTGATTAATGTTTTGTCTACTCTAGTACAAGTTTAGATTGTTTGTGAGAAACCATGTAGTTTAATGTGGCCAGTGGGATTTTGAGAGCTATAGGAGAACCAGTCCATGTTAAAGTCACCCACTATAATTGTTTCCTGAGGGAGGGATGTTGCTGCCCAATTTAGGATGTGTTCTAGAGTAGCCAGATTGCTCCCAGGTGGGATGTAGGCCCCCACTATGTTCAGATATTTCTTTAGTAAACAGTATTTTGGTGTTGTTAAAGTTTGGTATGGTTAGGTCTGAAGTTTATAAATTGAGATTTTTTTTGTATAGAAAGGCGATACAACCACCTCTTTTCTGTTGTCTATCTAGCCTATGTATATTGTAACCTGGGGGAGGTATTTTGTTCCTACAGATGTCTAGTTGTAGCCAGGTTTCTGTTATAAGGGCTATAACTGGAGTATATAGAGCAAGGGTGGCATGCAATTCTTGAATGTTGTTAATGATGCTTCAGAGATTTATATTAAGTAGTAGTAAGTCAGTACCTTTTCTGGGGAGAGTTAGTTGTTGGGGTTGGGTTGGGGTTTGAAGATACAGATGTGTTGGATTGGGTTGTGGGCCAGGGTTAGTGTGAATATCCCCACTAAGTATGAGCTGTGATGAAATGTGAACTATAAATTTTAATTATTTTGATATAAACTTATTGCATTTTTGTGCCAACATTAAGATAAGACTGTTGTGTGAGTAAAGCAAACAGTACATGGTTCATGTCTGAGGGATTGTAGATATCATCATCAGCCCCCTTTTTCCCATTTTTTTCTACATGGGGTCAGGGTATCATTTTAACTGTCGCCAACTCTCTCGATTCAGTGCCACACTCCTGCCTTCTTCAACACTCATGCCTGACCGTCACAGATATTCTTTCACACAATTCATCCCCATCTTTGCTGGACATCCTCACTTCCTTTTATCTTCTTCCTGTCTGTCCCAAAGCTTCCTCACCAGATTGTCTTCTGCTTCTCTGCATGTGTCCAAACCACCATAATCTGTTCTCTTTGATTTTTTTCTGCAATTGGAGCTACTTTGGCTTCTGCTCTTATGTCCTCATTTCTTCATCTGTCCCACTTCACTTCCATCACTTCTAGCTTTTTCAACTGTTCTGCCTTTACTGTCCAGGTTTCTGTATCATACAGTGGTACTGGTTGCACCACTGTCTTGTACACCTTACTTTTCAGCTTCTTTGGCATTCTTCTGTCATAGACTACACCTGACACTCTATGCCACTTGGCTGCAGCCCCTCTGATTCTAGCTTTGACCTCTTCATTCAGACTTCCCTTCTCCTCAACCACCCCTCCCAGACACTTGAAGCTGTTTACCTGTTCCACTATCTTCCCTTCTGTCTCTAGTTTCAGGTTCTTCTGATCTCCTCAATTTGGTGCCATTACCACTGTCTTATGTGTGCTTAGTTTCATCCCATGTGCCTTCAGTTTTGCATTCCATTCTCCTATCCTTTGCTGAAGTTCTAGTTCAGATTCTGCCTGTAATGCCACATCGTCTGAACACAGCAACTTTGTTGATCTGTACCCTCCGACCTTTGTGCTAAAGTAGTCCATCACCAGTATGAACAGCAGTGGGCTCAGAGCTGAACCCTGGTGTACAATCACTCCCACTGGGAACCCCTGTGTAAGACTGAGCACTGTACGTACTTGAGTCACTGGGTCCTTATACGTAGCCTGCACTAATTCTACCAATGTTTCTGGGATTTCATACCACCGCATTACTGCCCAGATCAGCTTTCTTGGGACCTTGTCATATGCTTTCTCCAAGTCTAGGAATGCCCATTTGGACTCTCTCCTCATCTCTAGCTTCTCCTCAATTATCTGACTCACTGCAAACATTGGTTCAGTTGCACTGCATCCTGATCTGAATCTGAGCTGCTCATCTCCCATCTTAAATTCTACTACTCTGCGTATCCATTGATCAATCACCCTCTCCAGAACTTTCATGCAATGTGATAGGAGTTTGATGCCTCTGTACTGCCCAGAGTTGTGGATGTCCCCTTTGTTTTGTTTTTGTACTCTGGCATGAGTATGCTTATTCTCCAGTCATTTGGGTTACATCTTTCTCTCCACACTGCTATTAGTACTCTCAGGTCCAGTTTTCCCCTATCTCACACAGCATCATTATCATATCTGCTGTGACCTTATCTGAGCCTGCTGCTTTCCTTGACTTCATTTTCCTTAGTGCTGTTCTTACTTCTTCTAGGGTGGGCTCCTCTTCTTCTCCTCTCATCGTAGACTGCTTCTGGGGCACTACAGCTTATGTAGGGTTTTCTTCGTTCAGAAGCTGCTGAAAATACTCCTTCTATCTGCTTTGATGTCCTGTGGACTGGTGAGCAGGTTGTTGCTGGCATCCTTTATGAAGGCTGCCTGACTATCTTCTTTATCTTTCTGTCTTTGCCTTGCAAACGGATATAGTTTCTTTGTGCCACTTACTGAGTCACTTTTCAGAAGTTGGTAGAGTGCCTCCAATGCCCTATTCTTTGCTATTGCAACTTTTTTCTTAGCTTCTTTGTTAGCCAACCAGTAGTCCTTCCTAGCCTGGTCAGTCTTTTTTATCTTCCACTTCTTCTTGCACTCCTTCTTTCTTTTGATAATGTCCTGGACTTCTGATTCCACCATCAGCTTTCCTTATGTACCTTATTTCCATACCTGGCCCGGCCACATATCTTTTCTGTAGTCCTAACACATGCTGTTGTTAGGTGCTGCCATTCTTGTTCAACTCAACCTATTTCCTCCTCTAGACCCCTGAGAAATTCCTTGTAGTGTTGTACTTTTTCTCCAGTCAACTTCCAGATCTTCAGACTGGTCTCTATTGACCTTAGAGCCTTCAATGACCATTGCTTGTGGCAACTAGTGGTTTATGCTGCGGGCTGACTGTTTCATTGGGGATGACTTTGCAATCATGGATTCTACCCCAGTGTCTTTTCCTTACTAGGAGGAAGTCTACCTGAGTTGCATGTTGGTTACTTTTGTATGCAATCTTGTGACTGTCTCTCTTTCTGAACCATGTGTTGGCTACTATCAAGCCATTTTCCAGACAGAAGTCTAGAATGACTTCTCCTTCTTTATTACTGTTGCCCCACCCATGTGGACCCAGGCAGTCCTCATATCCTGTTCTGTTTTTCCTGATATGTGCATTCAAGGTACCCATTATCAACACCAATTCATGTGTTCCTGCTTTATCTAGTAGGTCCTGCAGTTGCTGTCTGAATGCACTCTTTTCCTCACTATCACAGCCCTGCTGTGGGGCATAGGCTGAGATTATGAATACTGCCCTATCATTATACTGGAGTCTGATTGCCATGAGTCTGTCATTACTTCTTATGATATCCCTCACTGCCTTCTGAAGCCTGCCTCTCACCACAGTTCCTACACCATTTCTAGAATATCCCCTCTCCTGAGTAATAGAGTCTGGATCCCATGCCAAGTGACTTTGCTGCACTGCCCTTCCATCTCATCTCTTGGATACATAGGATATGCAACCTCCTTCGTATCATCATGTCATCCACTTCCAAGCTGCATTCTTTCAGTGAACCTACATTACACTTAGCAATTCTCAGTTCATGTTTGGCAGGTTGGTTGGTTTTACGTCCAGCTTTTGCTCAACAGAGTTGTCCTAGGTAACCCAGGCTGGGCAACTAGTCACTGGCCAGCCAATAGTTTATTGACCCAGGGTGCTGAGCTTTATGGTGGGCACACACTGGCCAATAGGGGCACATATACCATTCCCACCATTAGTATGGGTCCCTGGCATAGATCAGAGTAGGCCGGGTCCTCGACCCACTTATCATCAGTAACTACCCATCCCCATTTTGGCAGAATTAGTCAACATAACTGAATCACCTACAGACATATTTTACTCCATTGAGTGGCTAGCCCTGCCATGACATGCAGTCTGTGATCCATGTTCTCCTATCTTGAGGATACTGTGCACCACAGTAGATGTCCAAAATGGCTGGTCTGTATAACTTTTCCCCCTATAGGGCACCATGTAGAGTCTGTGCTGCTACCCACAGCTCCATTGGTGAGTTTGAGATGGAAACACTCAACATGCTTTTCAGACTTGGGAGAAGCCCCACAGAGACACAGAGAGAATGTGCAAACTCCAAACAGGCACTGTTCGGAGGTCAGGATTGACCCTTTTACCTTGTGCATGGGAGATGAAGACCTTAACCATTATGCCAAGTGGATAGTTGGTGCTATTATTAAATGTGTATGGTTTAATTATAGTGGGTCTGGGAAGGGGGTAATGTAAGTAGATTGTGTGTTAAGTTCTGTATGATAAGAGGTTATATGAGCCATCATAGATAGAAATAGCAGGATTGATGAGTATAAAGTTATCATATTGCTTGCTATTTGTGTTTCTGACATGTTTAAGTTAAAGTAATAATGTTATGGATCAGTAGGAATAAATGCTAGTTTTAACTGAATTTTGATATGTGGAGGATTTAAAGCTATTATTTTGTCTGGTTATGACTTATTACATTAAAAGATGTAAGCAGCAGGTAGTTGAGTAAGTAGAGTGTGAAATATGGGTGTTAGTACAAAACACTGTAATTGGATAATTGGAATGATATAACTACGGCTTTTTCTTTGTTGTGACTGGATTGCTTTATTAGGGGGAGTGGCTACTTGGAGATAAGTTTAGGCATAGCAGGGGTGGGTGTGAAATGGGGGTAGGGTAGGGGAGCAGAGTGAAGCAATGACAAATTCAGCTGGTAGAGCCAGTTAGTGTGCTTGGGACTAGAAAAAAACAACCAACAAAGTGGTCTGGGTTGAAGGTAGGCAGGAAGTTAAAGGAACAGTAGTTCCTTGGTAATTTTGCCCAACAACAACTAAAGGGAGAAAGAATACAGCATAGGTAATTTTGCTTACTGTTTTACTAGCAATAGCTATAAAGAGAAAAACTACAGCTATAGGTAATTAAGCTTATTATTTTGCCCAACCACAACTAAAGGGAGAAAAACATATCAATAACTAATTTTGTTTATTGTTTTACCCAACAACAACTAAGGGGAGAAAAATACACATAGGGTTTATTTACCAGATTTGGAGGGTAGATAAAACAGATGCTGCTTGAATATCACCCCTGGTGGTAAGCTCTCCAAACACCCTAATAACAAGCCAGTTAAATAATCAGAGTCCCAACCATGATGCTGAAACGTTTCTTTCTTCCAGCACTTTACAGTCCCCAGTCACTTAAGTGAGTTCACTGAGCACAGTTAAGAGAAAGTACAGCTGAAATAGTGGATATATGTTTAGAGATAGTTGCTAAAGTTAGTGTACTGTAAAGAAAAGGTATGGAATGAATATGCTTGCTGATACTTACACTAGTAAAGTACTATTTAAACAAAAAAACTCTCCTCACTAACTCTAAGCATTTCTTATGGCAGCTATGGCATAATATGTTATACTTATGTAAAGTCTATAAGTATTTAAGTAAAAGGAATAACCAAGACTTGCAGTAAAATAGGGAGATATGCATACAGATACAATTAGGAAACATAACACTTTATGAAATTCTTATGGCAGCTATGGCACAATACATCACACTTACGAAACACTATCAGTATTATGTAAAGGAGCAATCAAAGTGAAAACCATTGCAGAAAATCAAGTTAATTTAAGGATATAGATTCAATTTAAAAGCTACAACTCAGTTCTGTAGGATGCTAATAGTGTTCTGTTTTGGTTAGGATAATCATGTGAACAACACTACAATCTTTAAACAGGTAAAACAGTGTTAAGAATCTTAAAGGGGCCTGTACATTATAAACATAAAACCTAGCCTTAGAGGTAATTACTAAAACTGCTGCATATTCATTTTAGTAGTGTAGTGAGTTATAACATTTCAGACAAGGCCTGTTAATAAGCATGATAACAGTTGGTATAGAGCCAATATACACAGATATGTATCATTATCCCTTATGTCAATAAAAATTGGGAATATGAAAGAACAATAGATGTAAAATGCTATTAATATTCTAAATCCTGTATTTAAGTAGTATACAATTAAGGAGCACTGTGAAAATAGCACAGATATTTACATGTGGAGCACACAGGACCAGCTATGAGATGAGCAGTATCTGGTTTATTTTTTAAAAATGGTACCTGATCTTCAGCAAGTTTAAATAAAGTAACTAGGTACCTTAGGGGGAGGGCTAAAATGATTACCTCATTGGTCAGGTGAGAACTAGTTCTTAAAGGGAATGGGTGAGTCAGGCAGTGTGCTTGGGACCAAAAAAAAAGCAATCAACAAAATGGTCTGGGTTGAAGGTAGGTATATTTGTCAGTGCATCCACATGGAATGCCTTGATGTCACAGCACAGCATAGTGTATGCAGAGAGTGGAGATTTAATTTAGGCCAAAGGGGAAAAGATTCCTCTAGCCAAAAGGGAAAATGTTCCTCTACCAACAGGACAATGTTATACCAGAGTGTCCCTGTCTTCTTTCCACCTTGTGATAACTGAGAAGGGGCAATTGGATGTGACAGGTGGTACAGAGACAAGAAAAAAGTAGAAACAATAAAGAATATCTTACCATATATAATCAATGCTGTTTACTATTGCCTTGCTCTTTCATACAACAATTTTTTCTTATTTTTGTTTTATGAATTTTTTTCACAGCTTTGGAAAGTAAAATATCAGGAGAACAGAGTAACAAAACTCCACAAACATTACTGGATTCACTTCTGAAGTGTTTGTGTGTGTGTTTGTGTGTGTGGTGTGTGTGTGTGCATGTGCGCACAAGCGCGCGTTCGCAGTTAAGTGCATGTGTGCATGTTTGTGTGTGCATGATACTTAAGTCTCATTATTCTCAAATGTCATTTTAAAAACTCATTAAAATCATGAAAATAGCAAGATTTAATGCACGGTTCATAGTATTTCTAAAAGGAATGAAGCCAAGAGTATTCAATAAATTGTTTTCAATGCAAAACAAAAATAAATGTTTATGAAAGTCTATGCACTTGGCTTGCTTGCTTGCCCTAGCAGAAGACCATTTAAAGAATATAAGCATGTATTAGGGAGAAAATATATAATGAAGATGAAATGCCTTTGTAAAAAGACAACCCAAATCAAATGATATTAAATTATTACACAGGAACTGCATTAGTATTATGTTCTAAAGCATTCAGTTTTAACTGTGAAATCCCACATTGTGGCAGCATAATTGCTCAGCACCACCATTTGAAATAACAG
The DNA here is from genome assembly GCF_019279795.1 of Protopterus annectens. Lineage (NCBI taxonomy): Eukaryota > Metazoa > Chordata > Ceratodontiformes > Protopteridae > Protopterus > Protopterus annectens. The sequence goes on from NC_056741.1 coordinate 706,333,510, forward strand.
ATACCAGTACACTACTGAAAGTCTAAACCAGTGAGTAGACTTGGGTAACTGAGATACTGATGTGTTCCTTTGTTGTATAAGATGTTTGTGTGTGTGTGTGTGTGTGTGTGTGTGTGTGTGTGTGTGTGTGTGTTTATATATATATATATATATATATATATATATATATATATATATATATATAGATAGATATAGATATATATATAAAATCAATCTGCTGTACCTATAATGACAGTCCTGAAAAGCTGGCAAAGATCCTTGCGAAAACCTCTCCTGTCTTCCTTTCTGTTCACTAAGGAACATCAATATAAAGATAAGCAGACAAATGAAATCCAGTATTTACTGTGCATGTGAACAGACAGTCCTAGTACAATTTGCCCTCAAAGTGTCACGTATTACCAGAGTTAATGAATATTAAATGAGCATGCTGTACCATTGCTTAGTAAATTAGTACTGCACCTAAAATTGCCATGTGTGCAAGTTTTATATATACTCATGGTGTATCCCATGACACCTTTAATTTACTATTTCTTGAGAGAGAGGTTTAAAGTCTCACCACCTACAGTCTAGTAGTTAAAGAAACGAGCTGTAACTCTGTTTCACCCTGTGGTACCACAGATCTTGTACAGTTGCATAAACTAATTTATAATGCTAATGTTTCACATATATATATATATATATATATATATATATATATATATATATATATTATTATCTATGCTGTCTCAGCTTACATCAGAGATAGGTTGACTATGTTCATAAAGCATGTAGCTGTACATCTTTTTGCTAGCTAGAACCCACTAAACAGAAATGTCAGTCATCCTGGGTAACCTGAGAACTTTATTCTATATAGCTGCCTTTCATTTAGTTATACATATGCAAGTCAAGGCACTGGGACTCATGTCCAGGTATGTACGGTAGAGCCTAATGCTTTAACCCTCCTATGCAGTGTTGGTCAGTGGCTTGAGCAGTATCACCAGCCAGCATTTTCAAAATGTCCATTCAAAACCTGTTCTCATGCACATCAGCTTCCTATCAAAATTATAAGGATGACATTGTGAATGAGAATAATGTCAGAACTCAAAATAATTTAGTGCTTGCCTTTTGCATATACATTTATCCACCTGTACTCCCCAGCCCCCAAATCCCTTACTTCTATATAACCCCCCTCTGGGGTTGCTGTACCTTGGAGTAGGGCACAAAATAATTAAAACAAAAATTCTCAGTTCTGAAATTATACCCATTCACAATTGTTGTCCTTGCAATTATGACAGGAAGCCCTCACAGGTTCCAGTCAAAATTATAAGGATCATAACTGTAGATAGACATAGTTTATCAGAGTGAGAGAAATTCTGTCCTCTTAGGTTTTCAGCCATCATACTGTTAAAAAACATGTCTATATGAGTTCATTCAGGTGCAGAGGGGTTGTTCTGTCTGTTAACATACACACATTTGGAATCTAAAAATGCTTGTATTATTATATTTGGAACAGTCACATATTGAAATGCTTTGAACATTGTTTAGTCATTTTTGTTCCTATTTTGTGGTCGATGTTTTCAACATTCAGTCATTCAGAATATAATCTTATACAGGCATACATATCTGTTATATTTATATATAGCAAGCTAGCTATCTACATTATCTTACAGGGAAAAACACAAATACAAGGTTAACCACAATAACATACCAGTAGTACAAACTGCAAAAAGCAGTACTGGGGCTGTTTCCCATGTCTTACCCATATGCACTCAGTTTAAATGCTGCAGAAGAAGTCAGCAAAGAATGTGCGTCTGCTTATTGCAGCCTGAACTGGTGAATGACTTGCTGCTAACTGACTTGCATCTGAATTAAATAAAGTATCATTCCTTGAATAGATCATATAACTGCCTGCTTATGAGAACACTTGGTCACAGAGAACAATAGTGGGAACACAGGATGTATTTGCTAAAGCTTGTAAGTCAACACAAACATTCTAGCAATGTGTTTACTACCTGCATTGTCTTTCTTATCAAATTTACTTCTGCATATATTCTTTTGTGCGGTTAGTTCATTCAGTTTATTTGGAATGATTATAAAACACATCCACATGTCTGTCTGTTTCATTTAATCAAAAGAAGATTAAAATTCAACCTGATATTTTCATCATTCACCTTTGAGGGTTAAAGTGAAATATAAAAATGACAGTTTATAAAAGACTCATAAAAGCAATTGCCAGCATTTATACCATGAAACATCACAATAAACATCTTATAACTAGAGAGGCATTCACATCATTAGGTTTCACAGTTCTGTATCTTAAAATGTATCTTGTGATCAACATTCTCTAAAATGAAATCTGTGTTGCCATCTTGACATAAAATAGAATGTAGTAAAATACAATGATTGCCTATCTAACTCACAATTTGTTTTCTGTTTTATACATACCCATCATGTTCTTCAAACAGTATTTTTTGGCGTATCCAGTATATGACATTCAGGGTCATTCAGGATCACAAGTGTATGTATTCATATATATTACTTGTTTATAGTTGATGGGTATAAACCTTGCAATTCAAATTTGATGTTATGAATATGAATTAAAGTAACTTTCAAAATTTTAGAACATAGATTATTGTGTCCATAAGGATGCATCCTTCTCCTCATAAACTGACATACCAGTGTTAATTAAAACTAAGACCCTATAAAAACAACATGTCCTCAAGCTGACAGCTTTTTTATAGAGAACTTTAATTTAACTAGGAAGAATCCTTTTAAGAAATGGATCACTAAATATAAATGCTGGGTGAAAGTAAGGAGATTTACTGTCTTAGTAATAACAGGGGCATAAGTTAGCATGAAATATCCATCAATTTTGTTGGCGATGTTTTGCAATGACCTGATTTCATCTCAGAAGAAGATATTTTCATATCAAGCACCTTGATCAAACCATTTTGAAGAATTTCTTCTAGTAATAAGGTTCTCAACATAAGTAGTTAACGTTACAGTTCTATTAAATTCCTAATAGGTGAATGGTTTTATAAGAAGAGGAAATTGTGTTGCGGAAAAATCTGGGAACATACAGACCACTGAGGTTTATGCCACATTTTTGTCTTGCTTTAAACTTCTCACATGGCCTACTGATCCCATATATAAATAGTGCATAAAACCTACATCATTATGTGATAGTGAGTTTATAAATTCCACAAATTCTTCCTTGTAAACCATCACAAATGAAAATAAGACCATCATGGTAGTGGTCACCAAACTTTACCTTATCATGACATAATTCATCAGACTACAGAAATAATTAAAAAAATCCACTACTAGGTTTGTGTAATTGGGTGCATATACTGCACTCATTGCAGTACCTCTTGTTTATAACAAATTTGACCATTAAATTAAAGGTATTGTGAGTAAGACAAAATGTCAGCAAACTTAATATATAATTTGTTAAGCCCTGGCTATGGTCAGAGTTCAAATAGCATATTAATGATGGTGCAGATAGGGAGGATGCACATGCCCATCCCAGGGGCTGGGAGGGCACATGCTTGAGACACCTTCACACAGTTGGTTTCCATGGTGGAGATTAGTTAACAATATATGCTGTTGCCTGTGGTTGGGCGGGGTCATCCTGCTTATATCAGTGCATTGCAGAAGTGAGGGGTGGGACAGTGCTTATGTCCATTTTATAATAAAGACTTGTAATATGTTTTTAAATAAGGGAAATGATGTCAGTCAATTTGTGATTGGGCAAGCAAAGTATTTAAACTGGTGTTAATTGCAGTATTTGTATTCTGAAGAAGTCATTTACCAGACAAAAGCGTTTAATACTGCTGTTCTTTGCTGTTTGTACTGCTTTTTTGGAAGAACGTTGCTTGTATTTTACTGGATTTGGTGTTTTTCTACTTATAAAGGATTTGCCACCTTATGAGCATCGCCTTTGTCTTGCAACAGCTGCCTTTGATTTTTATAGTTTGTAAGACTTTACTTGTTCCTGAGTATGTGAAGTTGTTAAAGGTTCACTTACTTATTCTCATAAAATCTGGGATTTTCTCTCCAGGTACAGGCATGCTTTTTTATTTTAAATCAGTGCTTAAGTTGAAGCTAGGACTGAGCACAGAGTGCAGAGTACTGATATATGTACCAAGCTGACTAGTGAATTAAGTTTGCAGCCTTGTGATACAGAATCTCCACCTTTCATTGTTCCTGTCTTAGATTCTCTAATACTTTGCAAAGATGGAAGTAGCATTACCAAGAATGAGATCTCTCACAACAGTACAAGTTGGAAGTTCAGAAGCAAAAGACAGGACGTTCTATACAGCAGGTGAAGTCTGATACATCAATACAGCAGGTGAAGTCTGATGCATGCCTTCCCAATACTCTGGACGATGTGTTTGGGGAGCTTCAGTCCCTAGTTAAGGAAGAGGCCAAAGAACCTCACATGGTGGCCATATCGACAACAGCAACATCACTAGCATTTTCATGTCAATACCTGTGTTAGTAATATAGAAAATCCATAGCTCATCCATGTTCTAACCAAGTTGTAACTACAAAAATAGATTTGGTCTATTTGAGACAAGTTATCCCCTAAATATGGGAAAGACTAGCTATGAATATTCCTGGGTAGAATCTGGTTTCGGTGTAGATTAAAACAAAAAGACGTCATCATGATACTGATCTCTTGTAATATGATGCATCGGCTGCTTCAGAAACACGACAACATGAGGAAGGGCTAAGCAGTGAACTCCACAGAACATTACTACTAAAAATGGATTGTATAACTTAAGATGTTATACTAATGAACCCTCAGTAATCAGCTTAACGAAATGCAGTTATCATTTGCACATGAATTTATCAAACTAAAGGATCCTTAAGTTGCTGACAAGAAACTAGTGGTCTACCAAATCAAATATCTTTGGGAGACTAAGAAGTACTTCCGCATTAGTATGGCTTTTGTCATTAATTATAAAAGTACAGTCAGTGAATCTAATGTGAAATGTATAGGTTCCATGCCACCTTGGAAGCTGTACTGTACAGTGTGCTCCTTCAGTGGCACCTGCCGTGGTCACTGTCCTTATAAGCATGACTAAAATGTAGATGCCACATGAAAGGAAAGGCATACTTACTTATATTTTGCCTGAGATAAACCAGCAGACATCATTACAGTATGGTCATTTATTTATTTATTTATTTGTGTATGTTTGCTTAAATGATGGGCACTGATCAAAAATGTCCATTTTCAGGCCCAGCACAGTTTGCACTGTGGCAGCAAAATAATTTCTTATTTGTTCACATGTAAATAAAAAAAAAAACATATTCAACTTTTGCACACTATACATAGGTTCAGTTGTCAAGCTTATGAACTAGTCACATTCAAAAAACTTGATTACTATTTACCTTACTTTGATATTTCTGCTTCCCCTATATATGTCAACAGTATTTTTGATAGACATTAATGACCACTACAATCTAACTGTGAAGAAAAGCATGTGTCATAGCCTTGGAAGATGCAATGTATTTGATGTGCTTTTTTCTATAGTTAATATTCTATTTTAAGAGTAGGTCCCCACTCTAGTGTTACATCTTCCAGTTGTGTGTTCTAATCATAGCTCTTCAGAAAGAGCAGGGTCATAACATTCCCTTGTACACCCAGCATAGGAAATAACCAGGGGCGGCCTATGCTATTGGACTGCAGGACTGCAGCCCCCCCCCCCAGCTGTAAAAAAAGAAAGAAAGTAATAGAAAGTAAAATAAAATACAAAGAAAGGAAATAAAAAAATGATCGCAAGTAGCAGACCTTTGCGCATGCGCACTAGCAGCATTTCTGATATCCAGACTGCTGCTGAACCAGTCTGGAGTATGTGCAGACTGTCCGGATTAAGAAGCATTCAAATGCAGAGATCCCAGAAGTCTATGCAGTTGTAACTTCATAGACTGTCACTAGAAAGGGATCAGACTGCAACATCAGCAGGCTCGTCAGGGAAGGACATCTCACAGGGCAGGCTCATCATGGAAGGCCATCTCATGGGGCTTTCTAGTGCAAGGAAGGACTTAGTGCTCCAACGAACGAAGCTAGCAATAGAAGGATTTAGTGCTGCAACAAACAAAGCTAGTAATGAATGGACCAGTCCCAGGTAGGGTGTATGTATGTGTGTGTGTGCAATGCCCCAGGTGCTACATGGTGGTGGATAGAGAATAAGGCTTGAACCCTGTACCTGGGACCTAGGTGGCAAGAGCCTGAATTCCCTGCCCACCACCATTTGTAAATATGTTGCAGATTTTTCCCTCATACTTGTTCTGTTTCTCATAAAATCTGTGGTTTCTGTATTTTTGTGTCCTTGCAAAGCCAGCAGTGCATTGGTGCAGTGGTAGCATTGTTGCCTGACAGCTACATGTTCTCTGCTTTGATTCTTGGCTAGGGTGCCTTACCTTCTGTGTGGAGTCTGTATGCCCTCCCTGTTTTTGTTTCCTCTAGTGTCCTCCCGTCTTACAAAGACATGTGTCTGTCTGGAGTTTCTCCCTGGGTCTCTGCTAAAAATTAGCTTTTGTTCCAAGTCAGACTTTCCTGGTTAACAAATGTTAAAAATTACACGCATTTGAATATCAGACTTCATATTCTTCAGAAAGTGCATTGTAACACAAAAGCTTTTATTCTAGCAATTTTCTAAGTGTATAAAATGGATATTTGAAATTTGTCCCTATTTTTGGGACTGTATTCCCCCATTATTGGCTTCATCCAGGTTTTGTGCTAAGGTTGAGAGCTATGGTAAGAACTGAATTCACTGAATATGTTTGGGGGCTATATTCCCCCATTACTGGTGTTGTCCGGGTGTTTTTTGCTAAGAGGTTGAGAGCTATAGTGAGAACTGAATTCACTGAATGTTTGGGGGCTATATTCTCCCATTATTGGCTTTGTTCAGGTGTTTTGTGCTAAGAGGTTGACAGCTGTGCTATGGTGAGAACTGAATTCACTAAATGGTAGCCATTTACGTTTCCGTTTTCCTCTTTCACAAAACAGCTGATTTGGCATAGTGGTATGTTGCTCTGACTGTTTTGCACAGGGTCCTAGGTTTAAGGCTTGGCAGTGAAATGTATGGTGGTAACACAGCATTTTATTCTAGCAACTTTCCAACATTATACAAGCAATGTTTAAAATGTGTCCCTGTTTTTTGAGCTTTTGTGCCCCCACAATAAACTTTGGCTTTTTCCAAATTTCTTTGTGCTGCAAAGTTCAGAGATACAACTGAGTGAGCAGATTTTACAAGGAGCTGAGAGCTGCAGGGGAGCAAAAGTTTAGTGCTGCTTATGCTGAGTCTGCTTGCGTTGTTAATAGCACAACAGGTAGTATACTTGCTTTTGATGCAGAAAGCTGTGGGTTCTACTCCTACAGTAGATAGCTGCATTGCTGATAGTGTACTGTGTTATAAAAAGGGTGGATGCTGCAGTCCTTTTTGGTGAAGATACCTAGTAACTATGAATCTGTTATCAGTTTGCCATCCATTCCCTATTGCAATATTGCTAGCTTATCATTTTTTTAGTGTAAGATAGGCAACTTATCGGTCAAGGGTAACAGGTACTTTATTTGTAGATGAAACAATGAAATACAAAGTTGTTTGCTAGCAGCAACCTCTTCATTAGTTACAGATCTCTTTAATGTGGAATTATTTAGATGACTTTTACTTCTTCAGAGATTGTGCATATGTACTGATACTGGTGGACTGTAGAAGTCTGAGTAGACTTTTATGATGGAAATGTTCTGAATTGGGCAGTTTTGTCATTACTGGTGCATGCATTTTGTTTCATTGTTTACTGGAAAAATTTCAAAACAATAAATTTAAAACACCCTCTAAAACTATACTGTATTGTACAAGGAATATAATTTAATACAATCAGGAAGATGTATGAAAGAGCATGTGTATGTTTCGTGTGCAAGGGGCCTGTGATTTGAAAACAGCCCAAAGCCAAAGTTAATCTGCCACTGGCAAAATGTATTTTCTTTGAATGTGGGTTTCAATGCTGTTTCAGTGATTGTGAGTTTTCAAGGGCAGAGAAGTTTTAATGCTAAGTCTGTTCTCATTGCGAGACTGCATTGCTTTGTTTAGCAGATATATCTATTAGTGCTTGTGCTGTAAAATGCAAAATAAAACTTTTAAATGAAGTCCAAATCTTCACAGAAGTAAAGCAGTATGCACATTAGTGTTTATAGTAAATGGGGTGAAATAGCCAAGTAATGGTTCATTGGAATGGCTGTAGGGGGGAAGCTCCAGTCACCCATGATTTTGTGAGGGGGAAGGGCAGCAAACTCAAAGACAGCCCTGGCTGAACTATACCTCTAAACTGTCCAGATTTTTGCAGAATTAATAGATTTTTGCTTCTTATTTTTCGTTTGTTCCTCATAAAATTTGTGGTTTTCTGTCAAATCATTTAGGAATGAAGTCACCAAATAATGACAGACACTGAGTTTCAGACTTCATAACTTTCAGAAAAATGCATGCTAAAGCAAGACCTGTTATTCGATCAACTGTCTCATTTTATACAAGAGCAATTTTTATTACTGTTTATATGTTCCCCCCATATATTTGGCCTTGCCCAGATTTTCTGCATTAGCAGGTTGAGAGATACATGCAAATAAATTGCTTTATAGAATTAGGCATATCCAAACCACTCAAATGTCCCTGATTTTGGCTCAAAATGTTGCTCTTCCCCTAATAATCCCACCGCAAAATGGCAATTTTGGAAGAAAACATGGAGGGTTTACAATTAGTAAATAACTGTAATAATCAGTTATAGATTACTTTTATTTCAGAAATGCATGTAGATTCTTTTATTTTGTCAGCTGCTCAAGCTAGCAGTACTAATATTAAAAAGTGTCCCTTCTTTGAAAGGTTCCCAGCTATATTGTGTGGCTATTTTATATTTTTGAATCACATTTTTAGTCCATTTTTCATAAAATTGTGTTGTTTTTTTTTGGCAAATTAGTAGCAAATCATTAAAGACTGAAGTTAGAAAATAATGACAGACATTTCATTTACAGATTTCATACCCTTCAGAAAATTCATACTAATGCAAGACCTGCTATTCTATTATCTTTCTAAGTTTATAAGAGCAATATTTAAAAATTGTCCTTATTTTTGGGCCTTTGTCCCACTTCTGTGTATGGCTTTGTCCAGATTTCTTGCTCTGAGGTTGAGAGGTATGACAAATGTGTCAGGGCCATCGCAGTCAGCCAGAGACATTTCAAATTGTGACATACTTGTTGCACCCCACTCCCCCATGTAGTGACTCTGGATGTGTCCAAGCAAGGCAAGGAGCAGTTATGCAGTGTAAATGTGCAGACTATCCCCCCATCCAAGGTAGACACAAGTACTACAATGGCTTTTCATCTGTCCTTGATTTTGCAGAATGTTTTGGTTTTTGTCATATTTTTATACTGTTGATTTATGCTTATTATTATTCAGAAAGTGCCTGTTGCTCTGTGTTTAAGTAGCAGTGCTTTAATGACCATCTGGTAAGCTTGTCTGAGATTGTAAGATGCAAGTAAGTTTTAATAAGCATACTGTTACAGAATTGCCAACATTGAAAGCCTTTCTGTTGTTGCCATGCAGAGAATACTTACATAACTAGATAACGTATAAGCCTTGGGTATTGAAATGCATATGACAGTATTTGTAATAAAGGACAGGATTACATTATTTTAAGAGCTCATTATAGGCTTTACCTGCAAACTAAACAGAATGCCAATCTATCATGTGTGGTCCATATCCTGTGCAGTAATCCTTTAAGCAATGTATGTTGAGCTTGTTTCATGTTTGCTTTTCATTTTTTTTACTTTGATCATGTTTTCCCCATGAAACAAGTAGATGGTTGTTGTCAGGCAGCAGGTCTTTTTTGGATAAGAAATGTAACAAGCTCCACATATCACATCCAGCTGTCCCCTCTGATTGATTAGGAAATTCTGTGGATGCATGGGAGATCAAATTAATTCCTATTTCTCACAGCAGCATTTTTCCCCTTGTGGAGATTTGAAGAGTCAACACAAGACTATTTTCCTAAAGCTTCAATTCCTTATTTGGCCATGCCAAATAAGTCAACTAGAACAGCATGCACTGCAGCTTTGTAAACTGCTACTTCATTTGGTCTGTCCACATAAGTGTGAAAAATGAAAGTGTGTTTTGGAAGGAAGCATGGCTGACCAGCATCAATGTGCATTTGCAAGCTCATAAGACAGGCTTGATAAATACATAAATAACTGTTGCGCACATTGATTTGATTGCCAGCTTTTGTTGCTGTTCTAGTAAATGGGTCTATTTTCAACAAACGTCCCCTTTCACTGTGGTATTTTCATAACATCTCAGTGGCAGCAGCTCTTAATACTTGTATTTGCTTCACAGAGATTCCAAGTACACTGTTATCACTAGATCAGGTGAAGAATGAGTTAAGGAGGAACTGACTGAACTAAATAATGTGCCTGAAACCTCCAAATTCAGAGCAGTTCTGCCTTACTTTCTTCAAAGTCTCTTCTTATTCAAGCCAAACTATTAATATGCATGTCTGACTAGGAAGGTTTCATTTTGATAATGAGGGCTGATGACCAATAGAAAGCAAGGCCTGTGGTCTTTGCACTTACAATAACATAAAATATTTAGATGAGAATGTGGGATCGTGGAGTTATAACTTCAAGGTTCCGGGACTGCATATACAGCAACACCCACCGAGGCACCTGGTCCGAAGGGAAGACACAAAGTACCAGAGTTGAAATCAAAAGAAACTGTCTGTGCAAAGGAAAGTAGCTTTGGAGATTTCCTGCAGTGGAGCAAAGTATGAGGGTACAGCAGTCAATTACAGCTTGGTTAATATTAAACTGTGGCCATAAAAACATGGCATCACATGCTGTCGTGTTTGGAGTACAGCATA
>NC_056741.1:706346902-706351902 GCF_019279795.1 Protopterus annectens
CCTACTTCTGATGCAGAATCCTTTACTGCCAAGTTTTATGCAAGTGCAAATAGTTGCATAGATGCATCTGTCCCCCTCAACAATAAATACAACATAAAATTTGAAAATGCACTCGTATAATGGAACCCTAATATAAACACTCTATGTTGTTGTTCTTTCGGCTTTTCCCGGTTAGTGGTCGCCACAGTGGAACTCCGGTCCGCTAATTATTGGCAGTAGATTTTTATGGTGCCAAGGTGCCAGCTCAACGCCCAACCTTCAACGAAGGCACGTCCATTCTATGCATGTCTGTCGAACGCCACTTGACTGCGGAGAGGACATGCAGACTCCACACAGAAGGCGATCCAGCTGAGAATCGAATGGGAGAACCTCTTGCTGTGAGGCAACACCGCTACCGCTGCACCAACAAATACTCTGTAATAAGTGAAAAAAACTTATCACACACAGAAATAAATCTAACTCCCAAGAAGCCAAAAACATTCTTGCTAAACTAAACAAGGAACTCTAAATCCTGATCAAATCAACCAAAGCCAGATATGAGGTAAAAACAGACACCCAGGTGAAAAATAACCTATGTTAGAAATCTCATTAACAATATCTAGCACTGCACAGAGATAAAAGTAAATTATATCACATATTCAGACCCAGACAACATAGCCAGCCTATTAGCAGACACATTCAGTTCCAACATCACCTTCAACTCCTCTCCAATATTCTCAAATCAAATACCCAGATGCACTTCTTTTTTTATATCTCCCAAGAACAAGTTCACAAGGCATTGTCTAAGGCCAAGAACATTACATCTATCAGGTCAGATAACATACCAGACTGCCTACTGGTTGGCCTGAAACATATTGTGGCAGACTCCCTACAAAGACTACTCAACATAACCTCAAAACAGGCTTTGTGCCAGATGAATGGAGGACAGCAACAGTTATTCACTTCATTCACTTGCACAAAGGTGGAGCTACGATAGACATGGGTAATTTCAGGCCCATAAGTCTGCCCAGCCTCATCTGTAAGGATAGGGAAAGTATCATAATGGAACTAAGAATTAGGGATATAAGTGACCTACCGTCTTTTGACCCAGCCCAATTTGGATTCATCAAGGGGAGATCCTGCCTACTTAAGGTCGACTTCTTCAAAAAAGTGCCTGAGGCAATGGATGAAGATGGAGCAGTGCACACTGCCTATCTGCACCTTGCAAAGGTATTTGACACCATCCCCCACACAGCATCATAGATACACTCTCCCAACTCAGCGTTAACCCCTATGTAATTTGTTGGCTAGCAAACTGGCTTACAAATAGAACACAGAAAGTAAGAATGGGTGGCTCTGCCTCCTCCAAAAGGCCTGTCACTAGCAGAGTGCTCCAAGGTTCAGTCCTTGGGCCACCTTTCTTTGGCATTTACTTCTGTGAAGTCAAATCTAATGTTAAGAAACTATGGCTGACTAAATCTGCAGATATCTGCAAACCTGGTGCCATCATAAACTCCACTGAGGACACCAGGATCCTACAAAATGACCTGTTCTAAACAAAAAGTTAGTGCTGAAACTATGGACTGAAATTAAATCCAAAGACATTCATAATCATATCCTTTGGCAAGCATGACTCCCCTTGTAACTATCATATCAACAAGACCCCACTGAAATTGGTCCCATATTCAGATGTCTGAGAATCTCTGCTTACAATGAGCTGTCCTTTGATAACAAATATACACTATCGTAAGGAAGTCCTTTTTCATTGCACAGCTTATATCAAAGAGTATGGCATCCAGATCCAGGAAATGAATTGTCCTCTGTATGTGGCACTCATTAGGCTGATCATTGAGTATAATGCCCCTTTCGGTATATTCCTGTCCAAGCACTTGTCACAGCTGGAATGACCAAAACACTTCCCCACTAAAAACGTCAAGGGCCTAAATCATTAAAACTATGCAGACCATCTCAAAGCCTTATATCTCTTCAAGTATCATACAGGCTATTGACAGGTGACCACTGCCTTTTGAATAGAGCCTCAGCAGACTCTGTTCTGTCAGAACTATCACATATTTGGACATCCAATGATACCAGAAAAACCTGCTCAAGAGCCCTCAATCTCTTCTTCAAGATTAACATAACATGCTGGAAACATAGGTAGGTGTTACAGATAATACCACTTCTATGAAACTGTCTTCCCCTCCACATAAAGCAATGCGCTTTTGTTACTCTATTTAGCAGTAACTTGGATGAATGGATGGGTAACCACCATTCAACACTGGGTTACACAAATGACCCTCGTGGATATGGGAAACACATAAGTACACAACATATACATATGCAGCCTGCCTTGGGAGATTTATTTTGCAAAATATAAGGGCTAATAATTAGCATGGGAATGCAGACTAGTCTTCTTAAGATCCTCACAGAACAATAAACTAGCAAGTACCTATGAACAATAATGCAGAAGTAAGAGACATTGTTTTAAAATAATTTTGAAAACAAGTATTTGTTATTGCAGTACTTCTTATTCTAATCTGGAGTTGTGACACTTTGCTCTTCATTTTATTAGATAGAAGATATGGGCTTGTGTCACTGTGTGTAGTTGAGTTTCTAGCTCTGTTCTTGGTAACAAGCACTATGCCTTAAGTTTAAATCTTTAACTGGAGCTGTAACATAGGGAGTGGGTCATAGGGGAACTCTGACAGAAAAGGAAAAAATAGTTTTATTTATATACTGTTTGACAATGCTTACATTGCAGGTTATTCACACACACACACACACACACACACACACACACATATATATATATATATATAGACACACACACGTGTGTGTGTGTGTGTGTGTGTGTGTGTGTGTGTGTGTGTGTGTGTGTGTGTGTGTGTGTGTCGTAACTAGTCTAGTCCAGATACAGATTTGCTGTATCCAGGACTATTTGTAAGCTTTTGAGCCTCCCAAGCCTTTCTGTGTTGGAGGGAAGCCTTCTAGCTTATCAGTGGGAGTGGTAAGCACTAGGTACCCTATCTACCACAACAGTGGTTTCTGGCCCAGAAACTGAACTTTATTGGCCGTTTGGCAGTTTTTCCATCTCTTTCAACTTTCTGGTTTAAAAGCCCGCATTTGCACTCGTTTTCCACCTTTCCTGTAATTAGTCTAGTCCAGATACAGATTTGCTGTATCCAGGACTGCTTGTAACCATCTGAGCCCCCCAATCCTTTCTGTGTTGGAGGTAAGCTTTCTAGCTTATCAGTGGGAGTGGTAAGCACTAGGTAGCCTATCTACCACAAGATCCAGGTACAGCTTCTTAGTTTTAGCACTTGAATTTGCTTATTCGTGCTCAGCACTTGTTCAGAACTTGTTTTTAGCACTAAATAAGCTACACATTACTACAGCACTCAACATTCCTCTTTACCTAGAGGAAAACAGTTTTTGTACTTACTTTCCTCACTTGCTTAGAGAAAAACAGCTCTTATACTCACTTTCTTTACTTGTCTAGAGGAAAGTAGTTTTTTATTCAGGCATGTCCAGGGGTCAGCTCCCAGTGTTCTCTCCCATCTATCTTATGAATCTGGGCATCTTGAGGCAATGTGCCAATTGACTCATGTACACAGACAACCCTCTCCGCCTACCACCCAACACCACAACCTGTGAGAGATGCACTTATCTAGCCAAACTGGAGGTAAAGCTCTCTCCAACCAAGACTGAACTTGACAGTCAAGAGGAGAAGGTAAACACTTACACCACACCAAACTCATCACATAGTCCCACTAAACCTACACCACCAAAATCCACGCATAGAAACACAAAAACATTCACAGAGGCTATCAATAATAATCTGCTCAAGCAACAGAGACCTCCAAAGCAGAAACGCAAGCAACCTCCACCCCCCCCCAACACAACCCAAATGACACATAGCCCACAGACTCAGGGTGCCAATAAACCACAGCCCATAAGGCAAACCAACGTACTCAACACACTAGTCATAGGTGCCTCTATAGTCAGGCACACTGATGTCCCACTCACCAGGCTAAGCAAGGAGAAGGTTACTGTCAGCTGCCTGTCAGGTGTCAGGATCCGCCACATAACCCACGCACTCAAGTCACTCCACAACAAGTACAAATATGACTCTGTCTTTGTCCATGTTGGTGTGAATGACCTGAGATGTACCTCCCTGGACTACATGAAAAGAGACATGGAAGAGTTCTCCGATCTTGTAGCCCAGGCAGGTATGATCCTAGCCCTGAGTAGCATCCTGCCATCACCCAGAATGATACCGCAGTACAAGGACAAAATGATTGAGTTCAACAATTGGCTAAGCATCTGGTGTCATTCTAAGGGGATCCAGTATCTGTCTGCCTGGGCCAACATGGTTGACAGAACACGATGCTTTGCCAGAGATGGCCTGCACCTGTCATCCCTGGGATTCCGGATACTGGCTAAGGCTCTTGCCGCCCCTATAGTGCCTTTTTTAGGCAAGATTCAAATGACAAATTCACCACTGTGACAGGAACAGGAAAGCAAAAATTAAGGGTAATGCTACTCAATGCTAGAAGTCTAAATCTCAAAATGCATTCACTTGAGGCACTCAAAATTGAGAACATAGATATCTGTGCAGTGACTGAGACCTGGTTCAAGGCTCTAGAGAGCACCCCTGCATTACCAGGCTATAACTCATACCACACTTTTCAGCCATCTAACCCAGACCAGAACACCAAAGGTAGAGGTGTGTCCATATTCATTAAGGATAGCCACACCTTCAGGCTAGTTGCACAGCATAATGCATCTGAGGTTATCCAAGTGCAACTAACTCTGGGCAAAAACTGCAATCCAAATTGTAGCTTACTACAGATCCCCCACCATGCCCTAGGATTCCCACTCCTCTTTTCCTGATATACTGGAAAATATTAGGGTTCAACCAAACACCCTAATAATAAGCAATTTCAACTACCCCACCATTAACTGGGAAAACTACTCATGTACCAAATCCTTCACTCAATGCTTTCTGGAATTCACAAATT
>NC_056741.1:706356902-706366902 GCF_019279795.1 Protopterus annectens
CACTTCTTTTTTTATATCTCCCAAGAACAAGTTCACAAGGCATTGTCTAAGGCCAAGAACATTACATCTATCAGGTCAGATAACATACCAGACTGCCTACTGGTTGGCCTGAAACATATTGTGGCAGACTCCCTACAAAGACTACTCAACATAACCTCAAAACAGGCTTTGTGCCAGATGAATGGAGGACAGCAACAGTTATTCACTTCATTCACTTGCACAAAGGTGGAGCTACGACAGACATGGGTAATTTCAGGCCCATAAGTCTGCCCAGCCTCATCCGTAAGGATAGGGAAAGTATCATAATGGAACTAAGAATTAGGGATATAAGTGACCTACCGTCTTTTGACCCAGCCCAATTTGGATTCATCAAGGGGAGATCCTGCCTACTTAAGGTCGACTTCTTCAAAAAAGTGCCTGAGGCAATGGATGAAGATGGAGCAGTGCACACTGCCTATCTGCACCTTGCAAAGGTATTTGACACCATCCCCCACACAGCATCATAGATACACTCTCCCAGCTCAGTAATTTGTTGGCTAGCAAACTGGCTTACAAATAGAACACAAAAAGTAAGAATGGGTGGCTCTGCCTCCTCCAAAAGGCTTGTCACTAGCAGAGTGCTCCAAGGTTCAGTCCTTGGGCCACCTTTCTTTGGCATTTACTTCTGTGAAGTCAAATCTAATGTTAAGAAACTATAGCTGACTAAATCTGCAGATATCTGCAAACCTGGTGCCATCATAAACTCCACTGAGGACACCAGGATCCTACAAAAGGACCTGTCCTAAACAAAAAGTTAGTGCTGAATCTATGGACTGAAATTAAATCCAAAGACATTCATAATCATATCCTTTGGCAAGCATGACTCCCCTTGTAACTATCATATCAACAAGACTCCACTGAAATTGGTCCCATATTCAGATGTCTGAGAATCTCTGCTTACAATGAGCTGTCCTTTGATAACAAATATACACTATCGTAAGGAAGTCCTTTTTCATTGCACAGCTTATATCAAAGAGTATGGCATCCAGATCCAGGAAATGAATTGTCCTCTGTATGTGGCACTCATTAGGCTGATCATTGAGTATAATGCCCCTTTCGGTATATTCCTGTCCAAGCACTTGTCACAGCTGGAATGACCAAAACACTTCCCCACTAAAAACGTCAAGGGCCTAAATCATTAAAACTATGCAGACCATCTCAAAACCTTATATCTCTTCAAGTATCATACAGGCTATTGACAGGTGACCACTGCCTTTTGAATAGAGCCTCAGCAGACTCTGTTCTGTCAGAACTATCACATATTTGGACATCCAATGATACCAGAAAAACCTGCTCAAGAGCCCTCAATCTCTTCTTCAAGATTAACATAACATGCTAGAAACATAGGTAGGTGTTACAGATAATACCACTTCTATGAAACTGTCTTCCCCTCCACATAAAGCAATGCACTTTTGTTACTCTATTTAGCAGTAACTTGGATGAATGGATGGGTAACCACCATTCAACACTGGGTTACACAAATGACCCTCGTGGATAGGGGAAACACATAAGTACACAACATATACATATGCAGCCTGCCTTGGGAGATTTATTTTGCAAAATATAAGGGCTATTAATTAGCATGGGAATGCAGACTAGTCTTCTTAAGATCCCCACAGAACAATAAACTAGCAAGTACCTATGAACAATAATGCAGAAGTAAGAGACATTGTTTTAAAATAATTTTGAAAACAAGTATTTGTTATTGCAGTACTTCTTATTCTAATCTGGAGTTGTGACACTTTGCTCTTCATTTTATTAGATAGAAGATATGGGCTTGTGTCACTGTGTGTAGTTGAGTATCTAGCTCTGTTCTTGGTAACAAGCACTATGCCTTTAGTTTAAATCTTTAACTGGAACTGTAACATAGGGAGTGGGTCATAGGGGAACTCTGACAGAAAAGGAAAAAATAGTTGTATTTATATACTGTTTGACAATGCTTACATTGCAGGTTATTCACACACACACACACACACACACACACACACACACATATATATATATATATATATATATATATATATATATATATATATATATAGACACACACACGTGTGTGTGTGTGTGTGTGTGTGTGTGTGTGTGTGTGTGTGTGTGTGTGTGTGTGTGTGTGTGTGTGTGTGTCGTAACTAGTCTAGTCCAGATACAGATTTGCTGTATCCAGGACTATTTGTAAGCTTTTGAGCCCCCCAAGCCTTTCTGTGTTGGAGGGAAGCCTTCTAGCTTATCAGTGGGAGTGGTAAGCACTAGGTACCCTATCTACCACAACAGTGGTTTCTGGCCCAGAAACTGAACTTTATTGGCCGTTTGGCAGTTTTTCCATCTCTTTCAACTTTCTGGTTTAAAAGCCCGCATTTGCACTCGTTTTCCACCTTTCCTGTAATTAGTCTAGTCCAGATACAGATTTGCTGTATCCAGGACTGCTTGTAACCATCTGAGCCCCCCAATCCTTTCTGTGTTGGAGGGAAGCTTTCTAGCTTATCAGTGGGAGTGGTAAGCACTAGGTAGCCTATCTACCACAAGATCCAGGTACAGCTTCTTAGTTTTAGCACTTGAATTTGCTTATTCGTGCTCAGCCCTTGTTCAGAACTTGTTTTTAGCACTAAATAAGCTACACATTACTACAGCACTCAACATTCCTCTTTACCTAGAGGAAAACAGTTTTTGTACTTACTTTCCTCACTTGCTTAGAGAAAAACAGCTCTTATACTCACTTTCTTTACTTGTCTAGAGGAAAGTAGTTTTTTATTCAGGCATGTCCAGGGGTCAGCTCCCAGTGTTCTCTCCCATCTATCTTATGAATCTGGGCATCTTGAGGCAATGTGCCAATTGACTCATGTACACAGACAACCCTCTCCGCCTACCACCCAACACCACAACCTGTGAGAGATGCACTTATCTAGCCAAACTGGAGGTAAAGCTCTCTCCAACCAAGACTGAACTTGGCAGTCAAGAGGAGAAGGTAAACACTTACACCACACCAAACTCATCACATAGTCCCACTAAACCTACACCACCAAAATCCACGCATAGAAACACAAAAACATTCACAGAGGCTATCAATAATAATCTGCTCAAGCAACAGAGACCTCCAAAGCAGAAACGCAAGCAACCTCCACCCCCCCCAACACAACCCAAATGACACATAGCCCACAGACTCAGGGTGCCAATAAACCACAGCCCATAAGACAAACCAACGTACTCAACACACTAGTCATAGGTGCCTCTATAGTCAGGCACACTGATGTCCCACTCACCAGGCTAAGCAAGGAGAAGGTTACTGTCAGCTGCCTGTCAGGTGTCAGGATCCGCCACATAACCCACGCACTCAAGTCACTCCACAACAAGTACAAATATGACTCTGTCTTTGTCCATGTTGGTGTGAATGACCTGAGATGTACCTCCCTGGACTACATGAAAAGAGACATGGAAGAGTTCTCCGATCTTGTAGCCCAGGCAGGTATGATCCTAGCCCTGAGTAGCATCCTGCCATCACCCAGAATGATACCGCAGTACAAGGACAAAATGATTGAGTTCAACAATTGGCTAAGCATCTGGTGTCATTCTAAGGGGATCCAGTATCTGTCTGCCTGGGCCAACATGGTTGACAGAACACGATGCTTTGCCAGAGATGGCCTGCACCTGTCATCCCTGGGATTCCGGATACTGGCTAAGGTTCTTGCCGCCCCTATAGTGCCTTTTTTAGGCAAGATTCAAATGACAAATTCACCACTGTGACAGGAACAGGAAAGCAAAAATTAAGGGTAATGCTACTCAATGCTAGAAGTCTAAATCTCAAAATGCATTCACTTGAGGCACTCAAAATTGAGAACATAGATATCTGTGCAGTGACTGAGACCTGGTTCAAGGCTCTAGAGAGCACCCCTGCATTACCAGGCTATAACTCATACCACACTTTTCAGCCATCTAACCCGGACCAGAACACCAAAGGTAGAGGTGTGTCCATATTCATTAAGGATAGCCACACCTTCAGGCTAGTTGCACAGCATAATGCATCTGAGGTTATCCAAGTGCAACTAACTCTGGGCAAAAACTGCAATCCAAATTGTAGCTTACTACAGATCCCCCACCATGCCCCAGGATTCCCACTCCTCTTTTCCTGATATACTGGAAAATATTAGGGTTCAACCAAACACCCTAATAATAAGCAATTTCAACTACCCCACCATTAACTGGGAAAACTACTCATGTACCAAATCCTTCACTCAATGCTTTCTGGAATTCATAAATTCCAATGCCCTGGATCAACTTATCCACACCCCACCAGGGGCAACAATATCCTAGACCTAGTCATTACCAGCATGAGTGACCAGTGTTCCACATCTGAGGTCAACCCCTCGTTAGTCAGATCCAACCATAAGCTAATCACCCTAGATATCCACATCTCGCCCCCACCCACTATTAAGGAAACCACGGTAAAAAAATTTCTCCAAAGCCAACTTCATGCTTCTTAAGACAGAAGTGGTGAACTTCATGACACCCATGCAGATGGACAATACAATTATGACTGCTGAATCCTACACAAATGCACTCTTTAAGCACTTACACGAGTGCATGGATCATACTATCCCAAACAGAACCAAGACACTATCCTCCAAAAAAGGGAAGCCAATCTGGTGGTCCTCTGCCATAAACAAACTCTACAACAGAAGGAAGAAACTGTTGCAAAAGGGAGTAAAATCCCATGAGTGTAGGAGCTTCCTGGTCAGCCTCAGTAAGAAGCTGAGATCCCTTATAAGATCCTCCAAAGCCAGCTATGAAAATAAAATTGCCACTGATTCTAAGGGCAACCACAAAGCATTTTATAGCTATGTCAAGAATTTCAATGGCAACACCCAGATCTGCTCTGAATTACAGCACAGTGGCATGAAAATTACAGAACCAATTAATATTGCCAATATCCTGGCAGATAGGTTCAGTGCTAATTTTACCCCCCTCTCACCCACTAAAGGGCCCATCTCTATACCAGAAGAATATACAGTCCCTGTAATCACATCTATGCAGGTAACAGCTGCACTCTCTAAAACCAGAAACACAGCATCCATGGGACCAGACAACATCCCAGGCTGCATTTTACATGAACTTCAGAATTAACTGGTTCCCCACCTAAGCACCATGTTCAGTCACAGCCTCACGTCAGGCTTTGTGCCCACTGAATGGCGCACAGCAACAGTTATCCCACTCCACAAAGGGGGAGCCACCACTGATCCTGGGAACTATCGTGCTATTAGCCTGACGAGCCTGGTTTGCAAGGCCATGGAACGTATCATCATGGAACTCATAAACAAAGACATTGGTAACCTCCAAACTCTGAACCCCACCCAGTTTGGGCTTGTGAAAGGCAGATCATGCCTACTGAACCTGATCGACTTCTTTGAGGCAGTCACCAAAGCCATAGACAAGGATAAGGTGGTTCACACAGCCTATCTTGACCTCACCAAGGCTTTTGACACCATCTCTCATTCTGGAATTATAGCCAAGCTCACTAAACTAGGTATAAATCCCTACATCATAAGATGGGTTGCCAACTGGCTCACTGACAGAATCCACAGTGTAAAAGCTGCAGACTCCAAATCTATCTCCAAACCAGTGACAAGTGGAGTACCACAGGGTTCAGTCCTGGGACCTTTCCTGTTTGGTATCTACTGAAGTGCAGGCTAACACAGAAGGCCTCTGACTAACAAAGTTCACAGATGACTGCAAACTAGGAGCCATAGTCAAGTCCCCAAAAGATGTGGACATCCTACATAAGGGCCTCACTGAGACAGATGCCTGGTGTCAGAGGCATGGCCTCAAGCTCAGTGCCAAAAAGTGAATTGTCATCCCCTTTGGTAAAAACTCTGTACCCATGAACTGCCACATAAACGGCAGTCTACTTAATGCCAAATGTCTGATAAGAGACCTTGGGACCCAGGTGGACAGTAGTCTCTCCTTTGATAATCACATCACCACAGTAGTCAGGAAATCCTTCTATGTGGCACACCTCATCACAAAAGGGTTCCCATCCAGGAAAATGAGGTCATTGTTCCCCTCTACTTGGCACTCATTAGACCCATTATAGAGTACAATGCCCCTTTTGGAATGTGCCTCACAAGACATCTGAAGCAGCTGGAAAGGCCACAGAAGTACATCACAAAGAGGATTAGTGGCCTCAAACAGATGCCCCACACTGACCGTCTCAAAAAACTCCACCTTTACTCTGTAGCATATTGCCTACTCCAAGGAGATCTCTGCCACATAAAGCTCTGTTAAACCCAGAGTTGTTGGACATGCTGCACCTAAAGAAATCCCTCTGAGCTACACGCTCTAGGGACCTAAACCTTGTCACCACAATAAACAGGAAATGCTGGAGGGATAAATTCTTGTCCCAGAGACTTCCTATACTCTGGGACAAACTAACCATCTATGTCAAGTAAAGTTGCTCATTAGCACTCTTCAAGAAAAATCTTGATGAGTGAATGGGAAATAGGAAATACACCCTGGGCATCACTTCTGTGGCTCTGCTCGACAGGGGCACAGGAAATTAACTTGGGTGGCATAATCCAGGGAACCTTGTTGGCTTGGCTTACTTAGGCCCTTGGGCCGGTAGCCTAGTACCTACCTATGAACCTATGAATCTATATGTGTGTGTGTGTGTGTGTGTGTGTGTGTGTGTGTGTGTGTGTGTGTGTGTGTGTGTGTGTGTGTGTGTCTGTGTGTGTCTGTGTGTGTGTGTGTGTGTGTGTGTGTGTGTGTGTGTGTGTGTGTGTGTGTGTGTGTGTGTGTGTATGTATATATATATATATATATATATATATATATATATATATATATATATATATATATATAAAACTATATAGATAGATAAAAAAAAATATATATATATATATATATATAGCTATATAGATATAGATATAGCTATATATGTGTGCTGTCATATACTTACACTTCGTTTACTGAGTTAGTCCCACTAGGATAATGGTCTCTTTTCAGTGGAGACCCAATATGGTATTCATGCAGTGGTGGTGCTGCGGTAGCATTGTCGCCTCAAAGTAAGACGTTGTCCTGTTCGATTCTCAGCTAGAGCGTTTTCTGTGTGGTGACACGCATGAATGGGTGTATCTTCGTTAAAGGTTGTGCGTCAGGGCTGGCAACTCGGCACATAAAAATCTACTGCCAATCATTAGCAGACTGGAGTTCCCGGTTAGGGGTCGCCACAGCGGAACTCCGGTCAGCTAATAATTGGCAGTATATTTTTACGTGCCGAGTTGCCGGCCCTGATGCACAACCTTCAACGAAGGTACACCCATTCATGCATGTCTCCATACAGAAGATGCTCTAGCTGAGAATCGAACAGGACAACGTCTTACTGTGAGGCGACAACACTACCGCAGCACCACCACCGCAGTTACGCTTGGTGTATATAATCTAAATATGTTAATTTGTTATAGTGCAAAGGTAAGAATTCAGAGAATAATTACTGCAAGGTTTTGCTGTGTGACTGACAGGGATTATTAAAGATTAGATTGTTTGGGTTTGGAGAAGATGAAAATTGAAATAAAGTTACACAGGGTCAGCTGCATGGCAATCATATTCTGGTATGAATATCATTATATTTATTCTGTTTGTTAATGAGAGGCAGGGCATTGAATGCTAGCAGTAATTTCATTCCACAATAGTACCTTGGGTTTGTGTACCTCATTCCTTGATGTCACAGCCTGTGGGCCACTTCTCCGACTCTGTGCACACAACCGGTTGCTGAACTTGCTGTATAGGCAAGAGAATCTAAGACTGTCCCACACAGGTGCTAGAGCAGATCTCTCAATAGACATTTAATAAAATATGACTGAAACCTTGCATCCAATAAATTGTAATCAGCTACACACACCCCCCCCCCCCCTGCGTCTGCCACATGTGATTCACCCAATAACAGAGTTTATGCTTCTATATCTCATTGTAAATTGTATTTAAGTAATATATGGATGAATCCCCTGAGTTGACTCTATCCTTCTGAAAATCCATCCCTGTTTATAAATAAATAATGCAATTCATCTTTACAATAATATTCAGATTTCCTGCACACTTTAGTAACAAATGCATAATTTATTAATTCCTATGTAACTTTCCATCTGAACAGGAGGGCCAAATTTAGTTCAAGCCATGTATCTAGAGAAAAATGAAAGAAATGGAATGAAATCTATGAAGTCAGAAACCGTAATTCACAATATACGCATACAGTCAGCTTTAACTTGATTCAGTTCGGAGTGTCTTTGCATATGGTCTCAAAAGACACAGGTTCCCACAATATACTACCTTAGCAGGGTCTGGAATAGACACAAGGTAGCTTGCACAAAAGCATAGATCTGTAGTATTTGGTTATTATAAGGACACTCTGCTTTGTATAAATTATCCAGCCTATAGCACTCAGTTACAAACAATGAAATAAGCAAATATATTGTTCAGGTTTGAAGGCCTACATCTGATCATATTACAAGCAAGAGGAAAGTCGCATAGGTGGAGCTAGCAAAGGACTTAGACTCACATGATCCCTGACTGATATGAAATTTTTCCTAGTTCACAAATCAATATGAAACAGATAGCACTATGTCTCTAATTTGCCTGTTATCAGTTTTGCAGAGCACTTCAAAAATAAGTATTTAAACAAATTATTTGGCACGGTGTAATTGAAGAAGTGCAATTACCTTTCACATTCTCGTGACTCATTTTCTCCTTCTTATAATTTGCATGCCAACCAGGCAGACTGCAGGGAGGTGTCTGCTGAGTCTGCAAGGACCTGCCATCCTCCCCAGCTAATGCAGCAGCAGTTTGCCAGTTTTTTGTTAAAAAAAAAAAAACAACTGCCTTGAATGAGGGCCCTTGGGAGTGCGCAGTTGAATAGATGACAAAATCATTTACAGAATGTGCTTTTTGCAGCCATAAATATTCTGGGTTGTAGCAATGTTAATATTTTTGCTAAAAATGTTCTCCTCAAATTGCATGCTGTTTTCTGTAGTGCTTCATTTCTTTATACCTGTGTTTTTTTAGCTTCAGGCCTCCCACTTGGCCCTCAGCACCTGCTGTCTTGGTTGATGTCACGGGACTTTTTGGCAACATTCAGGCAGTATCGTGTTCTAAAAACAGATGATATTTACTGGGAAAACACAGCTGATGCTTCATTGTCACTGAAACATCCCTGCTATTTGTACAGTAGGTCATCTTGTGATTAAAGAAAAGTAAGTAAGTACACATAGAAAGCATCCCTTCCCCTCAAAAGCAACAGCCTTTCACCTTCACCTCTGAACTCCCCCCAGAGGCCTATACATAGAAAAGCATAATAGCACTGAGGCCATCACCAGACATCAGAAAAGTGGACATTCCACAGAGTATCGCCTACCTCAGTATTAGAAGCAGAACTGAGCTGAAATAAGCAGACAATAGTAATCTCTATACAACTGTGCTTGTGTTGGAAACTCTGCCTTTGTATGCCATGAATAAATTTCTCCTGCTCTTATTTGAAAGATGTGTTATATGAATTAACAGAGAAACTAACAGTCTTGCATATAGCTTTAGGCATCCGTAACCTACAAATTGCTACAGAATACCGTAACGATTCCTAGGATTCAGAAAAATACTCACCGCTCATGCTTACTGTCACAATGTGAGTTTGTCAATCAGCAAAATGGTAAAAACATAGGATTCAGAGACAGGCATAGCTGCAAAGAGACAAATCTCATTATCAGCTCATTGATGTCTCTGACTTACACACTACTGATGTCAGTCCTGACTGCACCAGTGTTCTCCCTCATAGACCATGCATCATGTTAGCAAAGGCTCTCACCTACAATTATACACAGACACTCTCCCATACACACCAACATCCATCCACTCATCAACAAACAAGCACCCCCCCAAAAGTTGCTAACACTCAAGGAAACACTCACTCACTGCCATACATGCATGC
>NC_056741.1:706369402-706401902 GCF_019279795.1 Protopterus annectens
ATTTCTTCATGAGGATGTAGTACAAAAAGTAAAAAAAAAAAAAAAAGAAACATAAATAAATAAATAAAACATGAAACAATCCTTAAAGAATTACTGGCTTACTGACAGAACATAGACTGTAAAAGCAGCCGACTCCAAATCCAGCTCCAGACAAGTGATAAGTGGAGTACCTCAGGGTTCAGTCCTGGGACCACTCTTGTTTGGCATCTACTTCTCTGAAGTACAGACCAATACTAAGGGACTCTGGCTAAAAAAGTTTGCAGATGACTGCAAACTGGGAGCCATTATTGAATCCCCAAATGATGTGGATATTCTGCAAAAGGGCCTTACAGAAACAGATGCCTGGTGCCAGAGCCATGGGCTCAAGCTTAATGCCAAGAAATGTATAGTTATCCCCTTTGGAAAAAATCATGTACCCATGAACTACCACATAGGTAGCAGGACACTAAACATCGAAAGTGTGATGAGAGACTTAGGGACACAAGTAGACAGTGGTCTCACTTTCGATAACCACATCGCCACAACAGTCAGGAAATCCTTCTACGTGGCACACCTCATCACTAAGGGCTTTTCATCCAGAAAAAAGGAAGTCATTGTCCCACTGTACTTATCCCTCATTAGACCCATTATAGAGTATAATGCCCCATTTGGTATGTACCTCACAAGACATCTGCAACAGCTGGAAAGGCCACAGAAATACCTCACTAAAAGAATCACATCCTAAAGCAGATGCCATATGCTGACCATCTAAAAAAACTCCAGCTATACTCTGTGGCATATCGTCTACTCAGAGGCGATCTCTGCTTAACATACAAGGCCATGTCAAACCCTGAGCTGTTGGACATGCTCCACTTAAAGAAATCCCAATCCTTCAGCCACACGCTCCAGGGATCTAAACCTTATCATCACAATTAACAAAACATGCTGGAGGGATAGGTTCCTGACCCAGAGACTCCCCATACTCTGGAATAGACTGCCCATACATGTCAAGCAGAGCACCTCATTGGCCCTCTTCAAAAGGAACATTGATGATTGGATGGGAGATAGGAAATTCATCCTGGGGATCATGTCAGTCACCCTGCTAGACAGGGGCCCAGAGAAGTAAATACTGTGGGAAAAAATTTCCAGGGAATTGTTATGGCTAGGCTTGCATAGGCCTTAGGGCCGATAGCCTAGTACCAACCTATGAACCTATGAATGCATTACCTCAGATAATACTTTTCATTTATCTAAATTCTTAACCACAACAAACACATACATGCCACTCATTGCAAAACATAATTTCATATTTTTTCAAACATTTTTGCAGAGGCAAAGCTTTCTCTATGCTTATGCAGGGAGCTACTCTTCTTGTTTGCCATTGTTTTTCATTTTTTTTTGTTTTGTTTTCTTGATCCTTGCCTGATGGCCATGGGCATCAACCCACTCCCTACTGTGGTCATTCCATTTCATTCATCATGACTGCTGCAAGACACGGCCATGGCCTTCACATTCATTAAGGCAGTCATGAGGGATTTTCTGTTATCTTGCCTTCACTCTACTCTGGCAACTGACTTGTTTACATGCAAATACATACACTTGCTGTGCCTTTTGCTCTGAGTGAGAACATTCCCACGCACCTTCTATAACAGCCACCATGAGAATGTGGCTTGGTAGTGCCATTTTCACATCCCTGGCCATGCACTGCATACCGTGCACTGCAGTCTCCAATAGTCTTGGCATTGCAGTGGGCCCAACCAACTAACTCTTCTATGATGGCTGAGCTGATGATGACACTTCACTTACATGCTGCTCAACTGGTTCATGCAATGTCCAGGTCACTGTTTATTCTTTGGTTATCTGGGTCCAGGGCTTTATCTTTCTTTGCCACAGAGCTGGTGGTCAGTCCCACATATACACCTTATAATCAAGTTTACGATGTTGTACCTCAGTGGAAAAGGTGCAAAGTGACAACCATGGATGAAAATGATTTTTCAGGCAGATTTGCCATTTGCACATATGACTGTGTGAGTCCAGTTTGTCATAAAAAATTTGCTAAGTGTCATGTGTTCATTTGAACTACTGATTCAGGACTTCTTTTATTTATTATTATTATTACTATTATTATTATTATTTTATATGTTGACATGCCTTCCATTGGTATAAATAAATGTGTTCAGTTGTAAAGCCTGACCAGCACTTTTCTGTATCAAATGTAGTTATCATGCACTGATGATCCCAATACAAACAGTGATATGTGCATTTCTGCTGTATTAAACTTTGCTGATCATATAGAGGGATAATTTAATGCCACACAACTATATTTAATAGTAAGCCAGTCTGAATTACTCAACAGAAATGGCATCTATTCCACACTAAGGTTGGCATTATATTATAGGTGGTCCTTTCTTTTTCATATAATGTAGCTGTATGAATAATGCTCTTTGTAGTAAAACTTGTCTTAAAGTGACTGCTTTGTGGCAGAATTCTCAATGAGTATATATTGTATAGTTGTAAAGTTGTGAAGGCGTGGAAGTTTCATGCAGAATGTATGACCAATTCTTTAGATATAGTCATGGTATGATACCCATTAGTGTACACCAAGTAAGTAGGAATCAGATTAAGCAGGATGTATGTTTCATTCCCTTTAGGTACTCATGTACTAGGGAAATCATTTTTTAAGGCTGCAACAGTGAAATGCAATTCAGCTTACAGTTTGCATAGTCCTATACTTGTTTCTTCATTTGGATTTTATCCTTTTGTAACTTGGTATCGGCATCATCTCTTGTCATGCTTCTCCATTATTTCTCCAAGACTCAGCACGTTTAGTCTTAGACTCAGTCTCACGGATGGTGGTTGTATAGTATTTTCAAGGGCACAACATCATCCAACTCCGATGAGGCATGTTCTTCTACCTAATGCCATGGATTAGTGCACAAGTATGCCACAAAAGCAGCAGGGTATTTAAGTTCCCAACTCCAGACTGCAGTTCTGGTAACTGCTAGTGATTTATTCTCCAGTACCTGGAAGCCATTCACCCAAAAACGCATAAACGCATCTTCATTAGTGATGTTACAGTTGGACTTGAGTTGAACTTGTGCCTATTTTTAGGTGATGTCCATTTCTGAAATCGAATAGACTTTTCAGAAAACATGAGACTAAAACTGAAGTTCAAGGAACCAGAAAATGGCCAGAAGTGTACAAGCTGAGTTTTAAAGCAAACAAAAGTAAAAAATTATGCACCTATAGTGAAGAACTATACAAGGTTATGCAAAGTAAGGGCTAAGACTGATCATCATAAAGCAAGAAATATCAACAATTATAGTAACTAACAATACAATGCAGATTATACATGTAAAATAACAGTATAGTAGAAAACAAAAAATTCACAGATGAAAACCTGACACCTTGGACTGACCAACTGACAAGCCTTAAAGAGGAATAAAAGTAAGTAGCAACAGGAGCATATAAATAGAGAACATGGAGCAGTGAATTAACTAATTAACCTATCAAATGTTTCCATCTAAAATCATTGTTTTAACTACTGTGAAAATGTGTATTATACATTAAAATAAAGATAATTTCCTTCCTTAAAATAGTCTTAGAATCTGTCTCCGATCTGCCAGTATTAGTAGTCCCAGATAATACAATAACAAATAAGGTAGCATGAGATAAAGTCTTACACACAGAAAATGCTCTGCCACAGGACTGTGAATTTCCTCCTCACTTTGTTTTTCCTGGTATAAATATATCTGTGCAGCCTTTTTCTCAGATCCCAAAGCTGAAGACTGTGAATTTTAGTATTTTTGATACTGCTGCACCACTCTTTACATTTAATTAAAACATTAATTTCTTTTACCTACATAGGTTTTGCCATACTGGAAAATCATAAGACAAATTGCATTAGCTGAGCCACAAAGACACCAAGAAAACAGAGTAGCAGTTCTGCCACTTACTTAGAAAACCAAAAGTTGCGCATTCAGGTAGGTACACAGATCACATGCACACAGTATTACCCAAAGATAGATTGTAGCAAAAACATTTTTTGTCAGCTCCTTTATTAAAGGGCTGGCCACTGCAGACCATAGCTTCACCCAATAGGCTTTATTAATGCAGAATCTCTACAGTGATAAAGTCTGCTTGTCAAAACCGCAGTCTGCAACAGCCAGCCCTTTAATAAAGGAGCTAACCAAGAAATGTTTCTGATGCTGATTCTTCTATGGGAAATGTGTGTGTGATGTTGAAATGCATTACTGTGGGCAGAATTTCTTTCATATGATTGCAATCAAGTATCAGATATGGCCTCAGTCAAAATCAGTTACTTGAGTATAGGGGTGTATGGTAGTGAATCTAAATGACCACTGCTGCCACTTCTTCACAATTACATGATGGCTGACTTGAACTGGCAGGTGAATTTTTGTATTTGTGTATGTGTGCATGCACACATACCCAAACAGACTGTAGCAATCAAGAATATAGCTAATTCACTGTTTAGCTGAATACCACTACAAGCTGGTCACAGTTACTTTAAAAACAGGTGACCCTTCAGAATAATTACTTTTTTTTTACTGGGAATATTTGTAGTGTTTGACTGCCACCATGCAAAAGCAATTCTGCTCAGAATAATGCATTTTACATTGTTTCAACCACACACTCACTATCCCTTATGATGGCTTAAATGTGACTGATTGAAAAAAACTGTTGGAAAGCTGGTGGTTAGTTGTTTTCTCACAAACACTGATCTCCCACCAACTTTCACACTTTCCACAAGTCATGCTCAACTATAGTAAACAAAGAAATGCTTCTCTCTCCACACAGAATATGTCCAGAATTGTTTTTAAGTTCCTTATTACAAACAGTACATCCCTCAGGCCACAGTCAAGCTTCAATATATCTATGATCCCTGATGGCATTAAGCCACAGCAACTAGTGGCTTACTTAACATCAATCACGTGCTGTCATATACTCGTCATGCTGCTGTCATTCAAACAAGTAACACTGTAACAGTGCTTTTTTTCAATTTTATGGCAAATTATCTACCTAACAAGGCTAAATAAATCACCCTATAGTTAAAGAAAATGTTTGTTAAATCTTTTACGCCAGTAAATCCAGTAAGTCTAGGGCAGGCCCTGAGTGAATTATCCTAGTACCTGGCATAGCTAGGACCTATGATAAATGGACTAGCATATGTAGCAAGGTAAATAATTCCTATAAAAGGACTGCTCATGAGTCATGGTTGGCACTCCATTGTTACAGAGTATCAAAAATGAAGTAAATTAGAAATGCATTATAAAGTGCTTGCATATAATTAAAGTGAAATCTGCTTAGTTGATAAGAATTTGACATTTACAGCAGAGATCTGAATTTGCACAAAAAACATAGTGGCTTTTTTATTCCATCTGTTCATAGTCAATCACTAACCAGATGGCACTGTGTTCCTTAAACTGCATTTTTTTATATCTGTGTTCACAGCTATAGCTCTGGCAGTAAGCCTGGATTTGAACAAGCATGCATACAATTCAGTAAAGCTTACTTTAATAAAATTTCCAACTAGCTAGTTGACTGAAATGATTCCCTACAAGATTCAGAGATGAATATGAACATCATATTGCAAATTTCCAGAACTTGTAAAAGAAAATGGGGAATACGAATCCTGCACAAATCCATTACTGAAAAGTATTTATTCTTCATGAAATGACATTTCATTTTTATGATGCTGAAATATTGGAGCAGTTTTGTTTTCTTTACCAAAACAGCACGGTGCGTTCTTCACATTTATAGTGAATTAGAATGTTACTAATATTGCACTGTGGAGAAAAAACTGTATATTTTGTGGCACTCAGTGGAGTTCCTTTAGTAAATGACCTAGGGGTTGGGGGAGAACAGACCCCTATTCAAAGTAGCACCCATCCCTATCAACAAATGAACGATAGTTAAGTGAATTTTGTAGTGTAGTAGTGGATGGGGTCTGATACATCTGTTTTCCAGAGAGCTTCATCTGTTTGCAATTCATTTTATATAGGTGAATAATCATATAATTCAGGATAAGAATAGGGGAGTATATTAAGCATATAAATTATGTTAAGTATGTTAACAGACTAGTCATTTATGATACAAGGAGAGCAAGACAAATCAGTTTGTTTCAGTTTCTTCACTTTAAAGTGCCAATTATGGAGAAAGTGATTGTGATAATTTATTACAAATGTTAGAATCTAAATGGTAAGTAAGTTTTCCAGGGAATGGAATAAAAGGATTAGCTAATCACTTCAATAACAACCCATTCCTTAAGCAAAATCATGTATAAATTGATTTTTTTAATTAGTGATTAATTCATTGTTACTACAATGTGTACTTCAGATCTATGTTATTATATTGAAATTACAGCACATCAAACTGCATTTGGTTGAAACCATATGACTGGAGTTCCCTAATTTAAAAAAAAGAAATCTATGAACCCCCTCCCGCATCCCCACACTCCCCTGCTAATTATATATACCAATTCCAGATCACACTACAGTGGGAAAAGGGTAACTTCCACCAGTCCCCCTGCACCGTAATCTCTATACAATTGCTTCGACTTTTTGGAAAGTCAATCATTTGGCCTCAACCTTACGAAGTTCATCTTTCTGAAAAGTTGATCTTCGAAATGGGACATGTGTTATGTCACACAAAAACACAATGTCACACACGCACACACACAGACACACACACACACACACACACACACACACACACACACACACACACACACACACACATCTAGGGGCTACTGCAAGTTCTAATATGCTATCAGTTTGTGAGTGACTTGCTTATTGTCAGTTGCTCAAAACAGATAGTGTCCAACCTCCCACTAGCCCAGTCCTAGTAAATGATATAGCCCTCCCACAAACTGACCCTAATAGACTGCATGACCTTCACAGAATGCAGACTCTAATCCTAAAACTCCAACTTGCTCCTTACCATAACCTGAACCCTTGTTCCATAGCTAGTCCTATAACTCCTTCTCTCTCTCTCCCTCTCTCTCTCTCTCTCAACCTAAATTCCCAAATTGCCTGTTAAATCTCCCTTACTCTCATTAAACCTAAATTCACCAGTCACTCCCTACACATAAATTCCCTGATCACTCCTTAACACTGAACTCCCCTGCAGCTCCCTCAGTTTAAAATTCCTGACTTCTCCCTAAACCTAAATCACATAATCATTTGTGAACCCTAACGTCCCTACCCACTCCAAAACGTATTCCCTGATTGCACTCTAAACGTAGTGTCTCCTATCTCTCTTTAAATCTTAGTTTCCGTCTGGCTCTCTTTTTCAAGTACTTAGCAGTGCTAATGTCCCAAATCAAGCAGGGCCGTATGCACAACAGCCTTCTGTTAAATTTATCCCTACCCAACCATTCACCATTCAATGAAAGCAGATAGCTGCTACAGGAACGAATGCAGATATCTGGTACAGAAATGAATGCAGATAGCTGTTAGCCTGTTACAGAAATGAATGCTGATACCTGCTACAGGAAAGAATGCTGATAGCTGCTTCAGAAACAAATGATTCTAACCAGTGCAGAAATCAGTGCTGATAATTGCAGGAATAAATGCTGATAGCCGGTACAGAAACGAGTACTGATTGCAGGTACAGAAATGAATGCTGATAGCTGCTACAGGATAGAATGCTAATAGTCTGTACAGAAATTAATGCTGACAGCTGCTACAGAAATGACTCCTGATAGCTGCAACAGGAATGAATGCAGAGATCCAGTGCAGAAAAGTATATTGATAGCTACTACAAAAAAGAATGCTGACAGTGAGTACAGAAACAAATGCTGATAGCTGTTACAGGAATGAATGCTGATAGCCAGTACAGAAACAAGTACTGATAGCTGCTACAGGAATGAATGCTGATAGCCAGTACAGAAACAAGTGCTGATAGCCGGTACAGAAATCAGTGCTGATAGACGTACAGAAATCAGTGCTGATAGACGGTACATAAATGAATGTTAATTGCAGATACAGAAATGAATGCTTATAGCTACTGCAGAAATTAATCCTGATAGCTGTTACAGAAACAAATGCTGATAGCCAGTACAGAAATGAATGCTGATAGCTGGTAGAGAAATGAATACAAATAGCTGGTGCAAAAATGAATGCTGATAGCAAGTACAGAAATGAATGCTGAGAGCTGCCACAGAAACGCATGCTGATAGCTGCCACAGAAATGCATGCTGATAGCCAGTAGATAGCTGCAACAGAAATCAATGCTAATAGTTGATACAGAAACGAATGTTGATAGCTAGTGCAGAAATGTATGCTGATAGCTGCAACAAAGATGAATGCTTATAGTTGCTAAAGAAATGAATTCTGATTGCCATTATAGAAATCAATGCTGATAGCTGCTACAGGAATAAATGCTGATACCCAGTATAGAAACGATTCCTGATAGCTGATATGGAAAAGAATGCAGACAGCTGCTACAGGAACAATGACTGATAGATGGGGCAGAAATAAATCCTGATAGCCAGTACAGAAATTAGTGCTGATAGCTGTAACAGAAATGAATGCTGATAGCTGGTACAGAAATGAATATTGATAGCTGGTGCAGAAATGAATACCGATATCCAGTACAGACGTATGCTGATAGCTGTTACATGAAAGAATGTTGATAGATGGTGCAGAAACAAATGCTGATAGCCAGTGCAGAAATGAAACCAGATAGCCAGTACAGAAATGAATGCTTAGAGCTTCTGTCAAAATGAGTGCTTATAGCTGCTACAAAAATGAATGTTAATAGCCGGTATAGAAATCAGGGCTGGTAGCCATTACAGAAATGAATGCTGATAGCTGCTACAGGAATAAATGCTGATATCCAGTACAGAAAAGAATGCTAATAGCCGGTACAGAAATTAATGCAGATAGCTGCTGCTGGAACAAAGGCTGATAGCTGGTACAGAAATGAAGGCTGATAACTGCTACAGGAAAAAATGCTGATAGCCGGCAAAAAGACATGCTAAGAGGTGGTATAGAAACAAATGCTGATAGCTGCTACAGAAATGACTGCTGATAGCCGGTACAGAAAGAAATGCTGATAGCCAGTACAGAAATCAGTGCTGATAACTGCTGCTGGAATAAATACTGACAGCTGGTACAGAAATGAATCCTGATAGCCAGTAGAGAAATGAATGCTGATAGCTGCTGCAGAAACTAATGCTGATAACTGGTACAGTAACGAATGAGGATTGCTGGTACAGAAATGAATGCTGAAAACTGCTACCACAAATAAGTGCTCATAGCTGGTATGGAAATGAATGATGATTGCTCCTATAAAAATGAGTGCTTATAGCTGCTATAGAAATGAATGCTGATAGCTGCTACAGAAATGAATGTTGATATCTGTTATGGAAATGAATGCTGGAGCTGCATCACAGATCACTTGGCATCTCCCAATCCTGTCCCTAACACCTTGCACCTGGGGTAGCTTGTCTAATAAGAGAAGAGTGCAGTGGTAGGATACTTCTTTTGATCTTGAACATGTTTGCTTAGAAAATAACATGATGATATAATGACAAACGGTTTTCCACATAAATACTCAGATCTCCTATGACTATATCTGTCTGTAGAGGAATGTCTTTTATAACATAACAGGTAAGAGAGTATATTAGATTGAATGCCACTATACTGCACTTTTTTTTTTTTTTTTTTTTTTTTTTACATTTAGCTTGGGACAGTTTTCAGTACATGAGGTGTATACATATTGCAGCCCTTGGTGGAGCTGTTTATTATCAGTAAATTAGTTATAACAGTGTCCAGCTTCTAGTTATCAGCAAACACATTTGACTGCACTTCTGGAGTAGAGTATTGGCTTGGAAGTCTGCAAAATATAGTACAAAAAAAATGACTGGCCAAATACCATTCCCTGTAGTACCCCAGTAGTTACAATTGTTACAATTTTACATCTAGAGACAGTATCAGCAGCTTTCATAACTTAGGATCTGTTGGTGAGCCAATCTGCAGTCCAGCAGACAACGTAAGGGTTTACATGAAGTTTGTCTAATTTTTCTATTATAACAGCATGAAGGATAGTGTTAAAAACTATAGCAAGGCTGAGCTAACCAGCATGCACAGAGCAGCCAGTGTCCACAGTCTCTGTCACCTTGTCAAGAATACTTACTAGGTTCTGGACTGGGGCCTAGATCAGTTTGGTGGTCTTTGTATAAATGAGTTCTGCTATAATAGGTTCCATTTCTTTGTATATAAGGCAGTTGTCATTGATGGACCTATAATTATCCATGTCTGTAGGAGGGCAGCTGTTGTGTAAGGTATTCACAAAGTCATCAGGTACAAACACCATAGATAGGCTGAGGTAGAAGAGTTTAAGTAAAAGGCTTAAATAGTGTATACATATACTTGGCAGTGATGAGAAAGCAGCCTGGAATGTTGTCTGATCCCTTTGTAAGTATTACTTCTAGCCTCTGACAGGGATTCTAAGTCTTCTCCCAAGATGATTTCATGGGAAACTAAATTTTGAGGGATAGTAGGAGCAATAATATGGGTAGATGGGGTAAAATTCCCACTATATTTGTCTGCTAATATATTGGCTATCACATTGGAATATGAATCCATCCATCCATCCATCCATCCATAATACCATTTTCCATTGGAGTCTGAATGTGCATTATTATTATGTCTGAGCACAGGACATTTCTGAACATAACTGAAGAAAGATTTGCAGTTTCCTTTGGTATCTGTAGCAACCTTACTCCTCTTTGTATTTTCCAATAGTGCTCTAAAGTTTCTTGCTGGCATGTTTCAATGTGGCCTTGAGCTAGGGAAACAGGGATTTCTTAGAACTTTTTATTATGTTTTACCTTTTGTTATACAGTTTATAATATGAGAGATTTATTTCTAAATGTCTATTAAATGTAGGGTGGATGGAAAATGACTTTTCCAAACAGTTGCTTAGGTGCTGACCAAAGCTGGAGGTGAATGTGAAAGCCCTGTCATTTGGGTCTATTGGTTGGTCATTGTTGGGAATTTTTGCATAAGTCTTCAACAAATAGAAATAGGTTTTTCCTTGCGAGTGTCATTTGTTAGTGGAGTGATACTAATATACTTGACAGAGTTAAATTGTTTGTTATTTGTTTTATTATTACCATATAGTTTCTAAATTATTTTGGATATGAAATATTTCCTCCACCTAATGTTTCAGGGAAGTACTTTGCATCTTAAATATAAATAATTTAATAATGTTTATGCACACATGCGCATGTTTACACACACACACACACACACACACACACACACACACACACACACACACACACACACACACACACAAAAGCAGATACTTATTTATTTTAATTAATATTGTTTGATGACTGGGTGGGTGAATTGGTCAGCTGACCCTTTTCAAGTCACGACCCAGGTGCAGCAGAGCGATAAAACAATAGGATGTCTAACATTTAGGATAGCACGACATTCAACAGTATTTACAATGGTACAGTATTTGTGAATTCAGTTTGACACTAATCAGCAGCACATTGTTAATATTATGACATCACGTTAGATACAAGAATGTAATAAAATATGGGTCTTTTATTTATAGGTTTTTATCATCAGAACATTGGTAATACTATGGCATCATGCTAGAGACAAGAATATGATAAAATTTAGGTCTGTTACTTATAGGTTGTTATCTGTTTTCTTTAAAGTAATTAATTGCAAGAGGATTCAGAGAATTCAGGGGGAAGTGATGTATCAGCTGTCAAGAATATGAAGTTTTCTTTTTAGAGGTGGACTGTAGCCTTGACTTAGGACTTTGTAGTTTAGAGTGCTTAAGAGGTAGGTAGCCCAATCTGTCACTGTTAGCCATTTGAATATTTTAAGCACAGTACAGTGACAGAGGAAAGGATCACACAGGAGGATAAATTTACAGATTTTTTTCTCTGCTGTTCACATTTTTTTGGCATTGTATGCTGAATATAAGACTAAGAAAGGGAGTCTATATTCAGGTTTGGAGATTAGCACAGTCTTAGCAATAGCTATGTGTGCTTTTTGGGAGGAAAGGTGTTAGATTGAAATAATGGTTAAAGTGTTTATCTCCTAGACACAAAGTACAGGGTGTGAATCGCTCCTTTGAAAGGAAAATTGGATAGGTTTAAAATGGCCCACAAGGTCAGCTAACCTAGTACTTACCGATAAGAATTTTTAGCACAGTTTAAGCTGTGTTAATGCCTTCTTGGTTGTAAACTCTCTGTCCAGTAAATGTTAGATTAGGGCCAAGGATAAGCCGTAGATATTTTGCTTGGTAGAGTTAAGAATAGTGTTGCCTTTATTATAAGTTATACGAAGAGTATTACAGGCTAGAGTCCATTGGTGGAAAATTTCTTCGATGGTGAGAAGATTATTGCCCTAGTTATTTTGTGGTTGAGTAGAAGTCTACTGGAAGTGGTGCAATTGCACAATTTAGTGAAGTGTTGCAGTTTGTTTTGTAGATCAGGAAGGTTACTACTGGATAGTAAAATAAGTACATCATTTGTGTATGTAACTAGTTTGACATTAGGAATCTTAACTGGAAGGTCATTGACAAAGAGACAGAATAGTAGTGGTCTTAGAACTGAGCCCT
Organism: Protopterus annectens; assembly: GCF_019279795.1. Taxonomy (NCBI): domain Eukaryota; kingdom Metazoa; phylum Chordata; order Ceratodontiformes; family Protopteridae; genus Protopterus; species Protopterus annectens. The sequence continues at coordinate 706,381,997 of NC_056741.1, forward strand.
GAGGGACTCCTGTGTTTAGAAGGCCAATGGAGGAAAGAGAGTTATTGTAACATACCTGGAAAGACCTATAAGTTTTAAACCAATGAATAGTATTATAACCAAAGATAAGTTTAGCAAGCTTATTGAGAAGCATGTTATTTTTTGCAGTTTAAAAAACACTGACCATATCTACAAGCAGACCTGCTGTAATGTTCCCTTCATTCATGTTACAATATATTGTATCAGTAAACATTATGAGGGTTCTGAAAGTTCTGGAAGAGTTATGGAAACCATACTGACCATTATAAAGCAAACCATAGCTATTAATGTGGTTTAGTAGTTGGTTGTACAGCAGATTTTCAAATAAATATAAAACTTTTCTGGGGAGAAAACACTTTTAGAAGAGAAATAGTGAAGGAGCGTTTGAATGCAGGTGAGACAGATGTGGTGATTAAGGAAAGGTTGAAGATATGAGCAAATGGTTTAGCTATCTTACCAAATGGTAATTTTATGAAGATAAGGTAAAGTCTGAAGAATTTAGCACCTGCACTGTTAAGTTTCTGCAGTAGAAATTTGGTTTGTTTTGCAATTATTGTTGAAAAGTGGAATATTGCAGCATATGATACAAGACAGTATAATGTAGTCATAGAGAAATTATCTTGGGCACCTGCACGAAGGTGTATAGAGCAAAATGTATTTGTACTGTTAGTTATGGAAGTCTGTAGGTGGGATTGCTAATGAATGTATCACTTTTGGATTGCTGAGAATTAATTACGTTCCTTTTAGTTGTTTTATTTCGTTACAGAATATTTTAGGAGTACACCAGATTTGTTCTTGTTTTTGTCTTGGATTAATAACTTTAGCTGTGTTAGTGGCAATTCTTACTCCCTTTGTAAGGTTTAGGAAAGTTTGCAAGAGTTGGGTGTTTAGTGGGCTGAATTTCCAGACCTTCCAGGAAGCATCTGTTATTCCCATTTCTTTATTTTTGGTATTGGCTGTGAGCCAAAAGCAGGCCTGAACTTTCAACCTATGTTTAGTTAGTCGGTATCATTAATCCTGATGTGGGGTAAGTGCCGTATAGAAAAGGTCTAGACCAGCTGAAGGGTTAGTTAGATTATACGGAGGCCACCAGTCAACAGTGCTAAGTATTATTCTGAGTTGAAGGACTTTGGTGCTTAGGAAAGAATGCCCCATGACGAGTTTGGGAGGCTTCCAGGGGGTTTGGAAGGACCAATAAGATTTTACTGGTGAATAGTCACTTAGTGAGATTGGGAGTATTTTGGTATGGAGACATCTGTGTTGTATATTCGTTAAGATTAGGTCTAAAGTTGGACTGTTGCTTATCTTTGTTTCCATCTTAGTGGCTGAGTTTTTTAGTTGGGCTAGATGAAACAATATTTTGTTAAGGAGAGTTGCATCTTTTCCAGAAGTATTGATATTGAAATCACCTAGGATGATAGACTTATTTGTGATACCCTTTAGGAACATACTTTGTAAGGTGTTTTGGACTGGAGGTACATAGGAAGCAGGGAGGTGTAGACAGAATTTATCTATTGGTGAGTGTGTAAACATAAAGTAATGTAATAAGACCTCATTGGGGCCCATATTATCATTAATTAGGATGTTATACTTATACAAGTATACTTTTTTGACTAACAGGGATACACCCCCTCAATTTCTCAGACCAGGTCTTATATCATTGCGGATATAATAATTGTCAGATATAAAAGCTGAAATGCAGATATCATTCTTCAGCCAGATTTCAGAAATAGAAATAATATGTGGATTTTAGTAGCCAATCCTCTAAATTTTGTTATTTATTTTTCTTGTCTTCATGTATTTAGGGTTGCAGTTTTTAAGCCTTTGTTTTTGAAATGGTTATGCAGAGTATTACAGGCTAGAGTCCATTGGTGAAATGGCCTGGTTTTGTTTGAATATCACCTGAATGCCTTGGCTTTAGGAGGAGGTAAGAGCTTAGAAAGAATAACTTTAATCTTTGTATGAAAGATTGTAGATTTTTGTAGGAAAATGGTTTGTATAGAGGACTGAGAGTTTTCTTGTGTATTTCATGAGTTTAGAAATGTTACACACAGTTGGGAAAAGTGAATTCACTTCATTTAGGGTTGCTGTCTTCTAGCGAAGTGCAGTGGGATGCTGTTTGTTCTAAATGTGCAAATACATAGGAGAGTTGTAAAAGCTGTAATGTAAGCCATCATTCTTTTTTGTGGAAGTAGGTCTGAGGGCAGTATAGAAGAGGAGGGACGGGCACTTAGATTTTAAGGGTATAAGAGAGGAAAGATGTAGTGAGAGCATACGAGGCTAAGTGAATAAGTAGGCAGAACTTATTAAAGAGGGAGATGAAACATGTGTCAGGCTGAGAGATGCCCCTAGCCTAGAAATCACTTATGTTAGGATACTTCTGTAAATATCAAGCAATCTGCATTAATAGTAAGCTAGGATGAGTAAACCACAATCTGTGCTGGCAGGATAGATAAAGGAGCAGTGTACCTGGCACATAGGTTGCTAAGAAGGAACAGAACAAAGAAAGGCAAGACACAGGGGAGTCTATCTTCCACCTTGTCTGTGTACTGGAAATGAGAGTAAACTGAGGAATCTGTGTTAACAATAAGGTAGAAAGAGTAGAAAGCAATCTGCATTAGCTGGAAGGTAGACAGAGCAACCAATCTGCCATCTAGGCTTTTATAAAAGAATGTAAAAACAGAGATAGAACTGCCTATGTGCAACCTAAATGGTAAACTGGTACAGGATGCAGCCTATCTGCCACCTAATCTGTTAAAAATAAATGCAAGAAAAGAGATATAACAGTCCATCTTCCACCTAGACTGGAAAGTGGGAATGAAAGTAATTTGAGGAATTCAAGGTTAAGGATTATAGCACTATCATACAGACTGAGAGATACAGAGAGTCCAGGGGATATAGTAGAAAGTGGTAAATAAAATGCAGCCTAAGAGTTAAGATTACAATAGAGGGTAATAAAAATATTATGCTGATCATTTTTTGGTAGATAGTAAGTGTTAGTGTAAGTAATGTCCAATTCCCATGGTGATTTAAGTAAGTTTTAGTGGTCTATTAAACATTACAATTCTGTCTTGTGTTGAGTAATTTTATTGGGGAGATGTCATTTTTTTGTACAGGGACTTACTGTGATTGGATGGGAGATTGATGAAATTTTGTTTGCTTATTGGATGTAGGATGATGCAAGTGTTAGTTGGTGTGGCTAAATAAGTATTTATCTGGTGATATAGGGGAATGGTGGTAGGGTGGGGATCAAAGTAAAGCAAGGCTGAGAGGAGTGGGGCTCCCTCCCTTGTTTTTTTTCTCAAAAAACAATCTGTGAGAGAAGAGTTAACTTAAATCTCACTGAAACTCTAGGTGTTATACCATGTAGTTTGCCCCATGATACATGAGAGTATCGGACAAGGGTAGGATGATGCTCAGAGATTGTGATAAGGGAGCAGTGAAATATGCAGTGAGGATAGAATCAAATGATGGAAGTAATGATACACAGATATTCTACTTTGGTTGATGCTGCTATAGAGACAGCACTTGACAGAGTGACATAGTACCTGGCTAGAAGAGAAAAACAAAAGGACAGGGGGAAGTCAATGATAAGGGTGAAAAGAAAAAGCAAAACAGGGCTAAAGGTGAAATGAAAGGAATGCAATAGACTTATGGTGGCCCACTTAAGGTTAGCTTATGTCTAATTAATAATAGAACATTTGGGTGGCTGTGGTGGTCCGGTGATTAGCATTGTCACCTCACAGGAAGAGGTTCTCTGTTTTGATTCTTGGATGGGGTATCTTCTGTGCGAAGTCTGCATGTCTTCAATGTGGTCATGTGGGTTTCTTCTGGATGCTCCGGTTTCCTCCCACATTCCAAAGACATGCAGTAGGTGGATTGGACAGTTTAAATTGGCCATAAGTGAGAGTGTTTATGTGAGTGAGTGGTACAAATGAACTACTGTTTCATGGCTAGCCACCCGATGGTGTAAACCTTGGCTCGAGATGATTGCTACTACTGAAGTGACACCCTAACCCCATGTGCAAAATAGGAAAAGGGGTTGAGGATAGATGGATGAATGGATTGCCTTGTAACAATTCTGCCACCATATATCAGCAAGGTTAAGTGTTAGAGAGTGCAGTACAACAACCCCAATTTACTTAAGGTTCCTAAATAGAGGGCAGTCCTAGGTTATTGAGTAAGTAGCTGGAGGCCAGATATTTCTTTCAGCACCCTCTCCTTGCAGGTTAGGCCACTTAAGACCTCAGGAACCCAAGAAAGTTACTTGCACCACCTGTTAAAATACATTAGGATTGCAATTCACTTAAAGAACATCTCCCATTTTAATACGTCAGACATCACCAGTTCTAATGTTTTCAAATGCAAGTCTACAATAAACTAAACAAACAAATAGAATTCAAATAGTAAATCCTGTAACAAACTTATGAAATTTCCTGACTACTTATAATATACTGATACTCTGTGTATAAAAAAGTTATTTAAACCTGATCTGTAGGATTAATTCATCATAATAAAATATAAAATTGCTCTAACTATTGGCAATTTCATTGCCTAAGAGTTGCGACTCAGGTCCCGCAGTCGAATGAAGAAAATAAGAGTGAGAGCTTGCTAGCTTACTTCTGATTCAAACAGGTCAGTATAAATTTTCTTTAGCTCACTTTGTTATGCAAACATAGAAGCTTCAAATAAGCAAACTAATCTTATAGGTTGTGTTTTGATAATATAAAAGGGAAAACTATAAAATTTAGCAATTCATGTATATGAAAACTGCATAATATTTATATGAAGGAGTGTCTGGTTCTTTTGCTAAATAAATATGACAGAGAGCAGTCTGAGCTGTAAAAAGATGTCAGAAGTCTTAATTTGGTGCTAAAAACCCTGCAAAATGGATATACAACAGTGGATACAATAGAGATTGGCCCAGCAGTCTAAAATAGTTATAAAACCTAGAGTAGTACCATAATCTGGTGTATGTAATGATCTAATGCATGCAGTTACATGTATGCACATAGAACACAAGAAGCAGTGGCAAAGACACACGGTCTCACACACATATACAGAAATGCACAGGCGTATACACAGAAATGCACACAAACACAGAAAGTCACACACACACAAAATGTCAAATGCACAAGCAAACACAGATACAAAGACTCACACCACACACACACACACACACACACACACACACACACACACACACACACACACACACACACACACACACACACACACATATATTCAGTTTGCTGACTATGCCTACCTGACATGTCTGAATATATATATATATATATATATATATATATATATATATATATATATATTTATACACATGGGTCTACTTCAAAATCCTGATGCCCATATAACCGACTTTCATTTACATGAGATGAAATCAGTGAAAGATGAAATACCCGAATGGCGAAATTTTCCCAGGGCAAGTAAACACTTGCCCAACATGTCCTTTTCTCCACTGTAGTGTAATCCTGGAGTTCGTATATACAGTTGGGGGTGTGCAGCCCTCCACACTGGGAGGTGTGGTGGGGATAGCTCCCCACCTAGTTGGGTTTTATTTACCTTGGTGTGCATTTCTTTGATGTTTGGCCAAGTGTTTACTTACCCTGGTAAAATTTTGTGTCCAGGTATTTCATCTTTCACTATTTTCATCTCACGGAAATGAACATCAGTTATATGGGCATCGGGATTTCGAAGTAGATCCATATAATCCACATATATATATATATATATATATATATATATATATATATATACACATATATATATATATATATATATATATACATATACATATGGTTTACTACTGAAATGTCGAGGTCGAAATGTACACCTATGAATAATTCGAACTACAGATGTTCGAATAGTTCATATGTGTACATGCAAAATGTTCGAACGTCATATTTGCAAATGTACTGTGCATTCACAAATATAAATGTTCGAAGGGATGTACAGACATCGTGGTATGGTGCGGTTAGAGAAATACATACCTGTCCTCACTGTACTGCGATCTCAGAGGTGGAATATATAGTTAAGGGGGGTGTTGTTCAGGATTTACTGCAAGGGTGGCATTGTCATTAATTGCCATAAAATGTCGAATTCGAAGTTTTTGGCAATTACTACAGATTTATGATTAACTGAACAGTCGTAAATCTGCAGTTTCGACATTAATTGTCGACATTTAGTACGGAATTTATTTAAAATTTTGTAATTTCAATAATAAATATATATATATATATATATATATATATATATATATATATATATATATATATATAAAATCCCAATGCCCATATGACTGACGTTTATTTACGTGAGATGAAAAACTGAACATACACATACACACACACACACACACACACACACACACACACACACACACACACATATTCAGTTTGCTGACTATGTATACCTGACATGTCTGATTGTAATCCAATGAATTTTATGTATGTATGTATGTATGTCTATATATATATATATATATATATATATATATATATATATATATATGTACATACACATGGGTCTACTTCAAAATCCCAATGCCCATATAACTGACTTTCATTTACATAAGATGAAAATAGTGAAAGATGAAATATCCGAATGGCGAAATTTTCCCAGGGCAAGTAAAAACTTGCCCAACATATCCTTTTCTCCACTGTAGTGCAAGCCCGGAGTTCGTACATACAGTTGGGGTTGTGCAGTCCTCCACACTGGGATGTGTGGTGGGGATAGCCTCCCACCTAGTTGGGTTTTATTTACCTTGGTGTGCGTTTCTTTGATGTTTGGCCAAGTGTTTACTTACCCTGGGAAAATTTTGTGTCCAGATATTTCATCTTTCACTATTTTCATCTCACGGAAATGAACGTCAGTTATATGGGCATCGGGATTTCGAAGTAGATCCATATAATCTATATATATATATATATATATATATATATATATATATATATATATATATATATATACATATGGTTTACTATTGAAATGTCGAGGTTGAAATGTACACCTAGGAATTATTCGAACTACAGATGTTCGAATAGTTCATATGTGTACATGCTAAATGTTCGAATGTTATATTTGCAAATGTATTGTGCATTCGCAAATATAAACACTCGAAGGGATGTACAGACATCGCGGTACAGTGCGGTTAGGGAAATACATACCTGTCCTCACTGTACTGCGATCTCAGAGGTGGAACATATAGTTAAGGGGGGTGTTGTTTGTAGGAGTTCAGGATTTACGGCAAGGGTGGCATTGTCATTAATTGCCATAAAATGTCGAATTTGAAGTTTTTGGCAATTAATACAGATTTATGACTAACTGAACAGTCGTAAATCTGCAGTTTCGACATTAATTGTCGACATTTAGTACGGCATTTATTTTAAATTTTGTAATTTAAATAATAAACCTATATATATATATATATATATATAAAATCCCAATGCCCATATGACTGACGTTCATTTACATGAGATGAAACACCTCACAGCAAGAGGTTCTCCCATTCGATTCTCGGCTGGAGCACCTTCTGTATGGAGTCTGCATGTCCTCCCCGCGGTCGAGTGGCATTCGAAAGACATGCATGAATGGGCATACCTTCGTTGAAGGTTGGGCATCGAGCTGGCACCTCGACACCATAAAAATCTACTGCCAATCATTAGCGGACCGGAGTTCCTCTGTGGCGACCCCTAACCAGGAAAAGCCAAAAGAAGAAGAAGATACACACACACACACACACACACACACACACACACACACACACACACACACACACACACACACACACACACAAACACACATATCTATATATTTAATATATATTTATTTGTTTTATTTTACATTCGTTTACCAGGAAAGTCTGGCTGAAAAATAGTCCATTTTCAGCAGAAGCTGGAGGAGAAAAGCTCCATTAAATACATCAGATAAATCAAACTAAACCAAAAGAAACTAAACACAGTACATATAAAACAAGCATACATTTCAATACTGAATGTAAGAGAAAAGCTCTACTTAACACAAAACAAACAGAAGTAGATCATGCATAACAGAGATTCCATTTCTAGACTGATGAAAAACAGAATTTAAGCAGCATAAACATTAAAATATATACAGGAGAATAAGTGTGCTACAAAAGCAAATAATAATCACCATTTGTATAATTAAGTAAAGGCATCTTATAATGGAATTTGTAATAAATTAATATAGCATAGCGAAAGAAAAAGGGGAGAACTGTACTTTTTTTGCTAGCTCTTTGTGAGTTAGTTACTAACCTGGGGCAGAACAGGTACATATCCATGTACTAGATAAGTGACAGTTGAGAAGTTTTTTAAAGTTAGATTTGCTGGCTGTGGATCTTATGTTGAGAGGCAAGGAATTCCAGATTTTTGCAATGCAGTTATTGTAGAGGGAATCCCCAGCAGAATGTTTACTTTTGGTTATGATTATTAATGATTTGTTACAGGGATGTAAATACAGGTTATGCGAGTAGTCATTTAGTAGATTTTGAAGAGATGGAGTTTCTTCTGGTTGGTAAAATGATGGGCCATGGTAAATTGGTTGAGGGCAAGCATATGGGGTAATTGTAGCCAAGAGAGCTGTTTCAGGGCAAAGCAATGATGGGATCTATAAGTTGAATCAGTCACAAACTTTGCAATTTTATTACAGCAGTTGTCAAGTTTGCTTAAATCCAAGGTTAACAAGAATGGGAAACACATAGAAGAGAGTGGAGACTATGTGGGTTCTTGCAGTGATCGCCTTAGTATTACTGGTTAGGTATTTTTTACTCATGTGTATGGTGCAAAGCATTTTGTGTACTTTTTATTGTTTGGGCAATGTATAGATCAAATTTCATTTTGTGATTTATAATAACTCTGAGAAGTTTGGTTTGGGGACTGGAGTAATGGTAATATTTTTAGTTGATGTGATTTTGAATGGTGGGATGGGGTCTATGGCTCTTGTGGAATGGAACAGCATCAATTTAGTTTTATTAAGGTTGAGAATAAGCTGTGCATTAGATAGTCACAATTCAACTGCAGTGAGGGACTCGAGTTATTATTTGAAGTTGTTGGCGTGATGGAGCAGAATAGATTAGGGGTGAGTCATCTGCATATTGGTGTATTGTACCAAGGTGGCACGAAGGGTGGCTGTATGAAGGTTGTTAGTAAATATAGCAAAAAGAAGAGGACCTAGGATGGACCCCTGAGGAACACCCAAAGTAGCATCCAGAAGAAGAGAAAGGTTATTTTGCCATTTTACAGCCTGTTGGTAAACCAGTTAAATACTCCTGGAACCATGCAAGTGTAGAATGACTTAGTTTTAGATCAGAAAGTGCATTTAAGATTTTGTTATGTGATACAGTATCAAAAGCTTTAGAAAGGTCAAGAAAGATATAAATGTTATTTTGAGTTGATTTTAATCTAGTAAATCTAATCTCTGTGTTATTAAAATCTGGGATGATTTGGTCAATAGTTTCAAGTGTGATCTTGTTTTGGAATAGAATGGCAATGCCGCCACCTCTTAGTTTTTCTATCATTTCTATATATGTTATATCCATGTGGAATTATTTCATTGCTACTGATTTCTGGTTTCAATAATTAGGGCAATGTCTGGAGAGTATAGTGAGAGGATGATGTCTAGTTCTTGTATTTTGTTAAGTATGCAACTTAGGTTTATATTTAGGATTAGTAAGTCAGCTCCTATTCTCGGGAGGTTTACTGGGTTTTGGTAGTGGATGATGGGTTTGTGTGGGTTATTTTTGGGCCCATGATTAGGATGTATGTCACCACTAAGAATACGTTTGGAGGCTATGTTAGGTATTTAGATATAAACTTGTCATATTTCAGGGATATATGAGGATAAGATTGTTGGGGAGTACTACAAATGTGGCTAGATTGATGTACATGTTATTATAGATTGTTGGTGATATTATGAGAATAGTGTTTTTTTGCTGTGAACGGTTTGGGAATGGGGAAGTTTGGGATGATGTGATGTTAAGCTCATTATGGTAAGAGGTCAGCTGACCAGCAATAGTGAGAATTATTAGAATTGTAGAATTGAAAGTCAACATACTGTTCTGGTTAAGTTATTGTTGAGCAGTATGAGTTGAGGAGTGCATACAGTATACAGGGGTCAGTAGGACTAGGTTATGTAAGTGTTTTGGCAGATAGATGTTTCTAATGTTGTTACTTTAAGTAGTGGAGTTTAAACTGTGTAAGTTCAGTTAAAGTAATGAATAGTGTATGTAATTACTAGCTATGTGTAGTCTGGCTGAGCTAAATTAATGGAATGTGGTGAAGAGAGATTGCCAGGTTGTGATTGGATAGTGGAGATTAGGGGGAGTGGTTAGTTAGAAATAAATGTACAAGTACTGGGGGTGTGTGAGAAATGGGGGCAGGGGAGTGGAAGAATCCTGAGCGGAGAGAGGAGAAATGGAGCAGGAAGACCCTGGTCATTGCGTGGGAATTTTAAAAAACAATCAGAGATGTTTAAGACACAGTGCGTTCATTTGTAGTACATTCCTATTGTCTATTATAGTATGTTCCAAAGCAGATATTTAAAACGTAACCTATTCATTTTAAATTAGAGAAGTATCCCTTAAACTAAGAGATTTTTTTCTCTTTTTCTCTTTATCCTGTGAAATCTTACTGTCTTCTCAACCTAAATGCCTGAATGGTAATTATTTGAACTTAGCTTAATTCACCATTGGATGGCTCCTAAGTAGGGGGTAGTAGCTGTCACCCCAGATAGTATGCACCCTGTACAGTGCAGAAGAAGACACTATAGTCAAAAATAGAGATACAATAGTCTAGTTTTAAGCACCTACATTAGATTCTTTTCAGTTTTGTTGCTTGTATGACTGTTCTCGGAAATCCTTTTTTTCCAGTACTAAAGTTTAATAAAAATATGGTGTCCATGCTCTCAGTGTAGGAGAGAACTCAGTGTAGATAACATTCAGTGTAAACTGAAAAAGTAAGAGATGCAAGTGAGAAATTGTAGATTACTGGTCTTAGCAGTATATCATTAGCTGCAATTATACATAGAAGGTTTTAGTAATGACCATTACACACTTTTGCTTAGAATATGCCTCATCTGTATAGGTAAAACAGCTTACCAGCACAAGATTGCTGCTGTGTTTAAGCTTCTTAACTAACCATCGCTATATGTGGTATCCGTTAAGAATATAAGGAAGGCTATAAACTTGTTCTGTTGGACAGAAAAATGCGATAACATGCCTAGTGATTTGTTAGTTCTGTAAAAAAGGGACCTAGTGTAGATAAAAGATTAAATGTAAAATTAGATTCTTTCCAATTTTCTTGCTTGTGTGACTGTTTTGGGGTTTCATGTTTTTCAGCATAAACATTTTATCAAAAGATATTGTGCCCACTCTCAGTGTAGGGGAGACCCAGTGTAGATAAGATTCAGTTTAAATTTAGGGGCATATATACCAGGGAGACAAATAAGCCACCTTACTGTATTTTGGCTCATTGCTGTTTTATATATATATATATATATATATATATATATATATATATATATATATATATATATATGTATTCCATAGTACCAGAATACAAAAGTGACCACCCCTTTCAATCCATCTTGCTGTTTTAAAAATAGTAACTGTCCACTAAACCTTAACTTTTTAAACAGGTAAAACTTAAGTTACCTACTTTCACGTCTAACTTCTCTAGTGCACACTGCAGTGTGCATTTTTTTCATCTTACCTTTAAGCATCCCTGTGACTAGCACTTTCTCTAATACCTGCTGGAAAGCACTAGGAAGCCTTAAACTGATACAAGCACTCAACTCTCATTGTTAATAAGGAGAAATTAATAGTAGGCACTAAACAGCCTATAATTGCAAAGTACCTTGCTAAGGTAAGGGAAAACAGCTCCTGTACTTTACAAAAAAAAAAAAAAGCACCAAACCAGGCATGTCCAAGAGTCAGCTTCCGGTGATTTCTCCTGTCCACCTGGTGAATCTGGGCATATTGGGGCAATGCAGCAATTGCCTCATGTACACAGACAACCCTCTCCTCCTACCACCCAACACTAAAACCTGTGAAAGATGCACTTACATAGCCAAAATGGAAGCAAAGCTCTCTCCACCCAAGATTGTACTAGACAGTCAAGAGGAAAAGGTTAACACCTACACTACACCTCAAGCAACACATAGCCCTTCTAAACCCACACCACCAACACCCACACATAGCAACACTAAATCCACATATGCAGAGGTCCTTAACTGTAACCTGCCCAAGCAACAAGGACCTCTGAAGCTGAAACGCAAACAAACACCAATCACAACCAAAGTGTCACATAATTCACAACACCAGTGTGCCACCCAGCAACAGCCCCAAAGGCAAGACAATGTACCTAACACTTTAGTCATAGGTGACTCTATAGTCTGGCACACTGATGTCCCTCTCACTAGGTTGAACAAGGAGAAAATTACAGTCAGCTGCCTGTCGGGTGCCAGGATCCGCCACATAACGCATGCACTCAAGTCACTCCACAACAAGTACAAATATGACTCTGTCATTGCCCATGTTGGAGTGAATGACTTGAGACATACCTCCCTGGACTACATGAAAAGAGACATGGAAAAGCTCTCGGATCATGTGGCCCAGGCAGGTATGGCCCTAGCCCTGAATAGCATCCTGCCTTCGCCCAGAATGATACCACAATATAAGGACAAAATGATTGACTTCAACAATTGGCTAAGCTTCTGGTGTCATTCAAAGAGGATCCAGTATCTGTCTGCCTGGGATGACATGATTGACAGACCACGATGCTTTGCCAGAGATGGTCTGCACTTGTCGCCCCTGGGATTCAGGTTACTGGCTAAGGCTCTTGAAACCCCTATAGTGCCTTTTTTAGGCAAAGTTCAAAGGACAAAACCACCACCATAACAGGTACAAGCATGCAAAATCTGAAGGTAATGCTACTCAATGCTAGAAGTCTAAACCTCAAAATGCACTCTCTCAAGGTACCTGGCCATTCATTTAAGTTTGCCTAAAGATAGCCATAATATTGTTATGCTTGATATGTAGGGGAAGTTCACTGAGACAGATAGAAAGATATCCTAACTGTCATGGAGACATTGTAGTCAAATGAGAATGAGATATCCATGTGTGCCATCATCTCTTATAACAGTGTTAGTCTACAGAGAAGTATCATTTGTATGATAGGGAGTGGGAATTGATTATTTGTTGAACAATACTATTCTGCACTTTTCAGCATTTAGTTTGAGACTATTTTCTGAATGTTAATTGTAGGCATAGTCCAACTCCTGCTAGAGTAATTTGGTATCAGTGAGGTATATATAGTACCTAGTTTGCAGTTCTTTTCCAGTTATGTTTAAAAATTAAGAAATAATTCACAACACTGCTCCAAACATTCCCATAATAGTGTCTCCCACTCAAACCCAAATGGCATTACTAATATCCCAACAAACAAGTTTGTTGCCAGCTTTTCCCCAGAAGCTATAAGCTCACCTCATCATCCCTGAGTCACATCTCCCTGCTATCACCAAGGATCATGTCCTTAAGGTACTATCAAAGACAAAAACACTTCAACCATGGGTTCCAACAAAATACTTGGCTAACTAATAAACAGCATCAATCATGCATTTGCTGAGCCCCTCCTTAAACTGTTTAACCAAAGCCTACAATCTATATCCCTGAATCCTGACGCACTCCATAGTGATGTTCCTCCACAAGGGTGGATCCACTATAGACCCTTGAAAATACAGACCCATCAGCATTATGAGTCTCATCTGTAAAACCATGGAGTACATCATTACTAACTTCAAAAAGCAGATTAGACCTGCCTAACAGCAATTCAACTTTGCAAATGGTTGGTCATTCCTGCCAAATCGTGTAAGCTTCTTTGAAACAGTCATGCAGATAGTGGACAATGGGCACACTGTCTATGCTGCCTATCCCAATTTGACCAAGGCATTAGACAACATACCATATGATGGAATCATAAATAAATGTATGCCATTAAATACTAATCTCTATGTGGTAAGATAGAAAACTGACTCAAGGGCAGAATACAGATTGTCAAAGTTGGTGATGCCTTGTCAGTCAGAGAGAAGTTGACCAGTGATGTCCCCCCAGGAATTTATATGGGTCCCCTCCTGCTTGACATTAATTTCTCTGGCCTCAAATCTGATGTCACTGATTTCTGGTTAACCAAATTTGCTGACAACTGCATGCTAGGTACAATTGAAAGTCATCCCAAGTTACTTGCACCCTTCAAAATATATTAACATGAGTCAACACCCAGTGAACCAAAAAAGGGCTTAAACTAAATGCCAAGCAATTCAGCATCATCTCTTTCAGGAAACAGCAAACTGTTTCAACTTATTCCATTGATAATATCTCACTATCAAGTGAGTCAATGATGAGAGACCTGGGCATATGGGTTAATAACTCCCTTTCCTTTGATCATCATGTGATGACTGTAGTTAGGAAATCCTTCCACATCTCATAGCTAATTGCCAAAGGCATCTCTTCTAAAAACAAGAAAGCCATTGCTCCATTACACTACTTTCAAAACTGTTACTATCAAAGTTCCATTCTAAATGAGCATCCAAAAAATTGACCACACACCCATTCCTACCTAGTACAAATTTCAAAAAATCTGACTTAGAGTTAAGGGCGTCAACAAAATATTTAACTGTGTCGCTATTACCTTCAATTACAAAAAATAAATCATCAACGTCTCCTGCAGCCCCATCATTTGCCAATGCAGTCATGGGTTGGTGGGAAACAACTGTTATATGAAATGTGTGAAGATTTTCGGATCTGTTACTACAAAAGATTTGTTGATGGTTTATTTGGGCTGGTTTATATTAGTGTTTGTAGTGGATGTACAGCAATTTACATTGGTATGACTACAACAACACTTCAGGAGAGAATTAGGGAACATCAGTATTCTATAAAGAAGTTTGATCTGAATAATGCCTTATACAAGCACTCCACAACATGTGCAACCTTCAAAAAATTCCTTTTTTTCCTTCATTGAACAATTAGACTTGAGAGGGGGAGATTATAAAAATTATTTAGAACAAAGGAAAACTTGTTGGCAAATTGAATTAGAGGCAGACAAAAAAACTGGCTTAAACAAAGTGATAAATATAAAGTGTTTTTTTAAAAAACAGGAGATTGCATTTAAATTAAGAGTGGTTCAATATTCCCTCATTTCTTATACATTGATTAATTGCTTAATTTGTTAGCTGATTTTATATATGAATGAGTATATAAAACTGTGGTGGTTTGTTTTAATGTGTATATATTTGTTCTGAAAAAGTCTAAGGATAAAAGCATTTAAATAAAAGTTGTACATTAAGTACGTGTTTCTTTGTGGCTACCAAGTGCTGCTGTGAGAGCCGTGGGACCAGTATCTTTGCTGTTTGGTTTGATTTTCCTGGTTTTGGCGTTTCGTTAGATAACCTTGTATATCTTATGACCCTATAGTCTTATGACTAACCACACTCCTGTTGTACAAGCCTGAATGTCAAAAGAATAAATGCCGAAGAGGAGATACTGCCATCACCAAACCTTGTGAAACACTACTAGTTACATCTTTGTATTCTGATAGGGCATCCACAGTTTTTACAGCCTGGGATCTATCAAATATTTTATATTTGTTTACTGGAAAAGTCTGACTGGACTGATGTCCTTTTTCAGTGGAGGCCTGGGGAGAAAAGCTCCACACTGAACATACAAAAATAGCAGAATACAAAGTATACAAAGTACAATAAGTAAAATATAAACTTAGACTAACTTAGTTATTACATGTTTGGTTTAGACAATTGGTAGACAATTGCCAAAAATTAACAGGTTAGTATAAAAGAGGTTACAATGATATAGAAATTTGCACATATTTTCAAAATAGTTTAATAATTTACTAGGCAACATATGAGTTTATATTGAGCTTCTGTAATTTATCTATAATATCAGCATGGCAGATGGTATCAGAAGCATTTTAATATTATTTGTTCCATGGCTTTACATATAAGATTATTGAGACTGATGGGCCTATAGTTACCAGGGTCAGGAAAAGGATCACAGGATCATAGGAAGTTACTAGGCTAATGGCCCTAGGGCCCTTACAAGGCTAGCCAAATTCTATCCTTATTTCAACAATTGGCATGAATTTCCCCTGTCCAAGAAATACACAGGTGGAATCCCCAGTGTGAATTTACGGTTACCCATCCAATCGTCCAGATTGTGTTTGAAGAAAGCCAATGAGGTGCTTTGTTTGACATGAAATAGGAGTCCATTCCAAAGGTGTGGTAAACTCTGGGAGACAAATCTGTCCCTCCAGCAGGTTCTATTAATATCACATACTAGGTTAAGGTCTTTAGGGCAAATAACCGTGTACCATTTCACTTGCAGATATGCAGTATTTCCAGTAAAGCAGAGTCATAGATTGCCTTATATGCAAGGCGTAGATCACCTCTGAGTAGTCTGTATGAAACAGACTAAAGTGACAGCAATTTCAGATGATCCACATAAGAAGAGATGCTGAAGACCTTGAATTTTCTTTGTGAGGAACCTTTGTAGTCTCTACAATTGCTGCATGTGCTTGGATAGGTACATACCAGAAGGGGAGTTGTACTCAATTACTTGCCTGATGAGGGAAGAGTACAGAGAGGTTATAACTTCTTTTCCTCTGGATGCAATGCCCTTACTTATGAGATGAGCAATACAGAATGCCCTTCTTACCACTGTGGAGACATGGTGATCAAAGGTAAGGTTACTGTACTAACCTATGTGCCCAGGTCTCTCATCACTGAGTGCCTACTTAGGGTGTTTCTTATTGATGTGGTAGTTAGCAGGAAGATCGCACTTACTGAAAGGGATGATAATATATTTTTTTGCACTGAGTTTAAGGCCATAACTTTGGCACCAATAATTTGTTTGTGTAAGACCCTCTTGCAGGATGTTGATATCATTTGGAGATTCTATGTCAGCTCCCAGTTTGCAGTCATCAGCAATCTTTGTCAGCCACAGACCTTTAGTTTTAGCTTGTACTTCAGAGAAATAGATTTCAAACAGTAGAGGTCCCAGGACTGATCCCTGTGGAAAACCACTTGTTACAGGCCTGCTGTTGGAGGTGGATTCCCCTAATTTGACTATATGAGTTACATCAGTGAGCCACTTAGTGACCCATCTAATGATATAAGGGTTGATACCTAGCTGGGTGAGTTTGTCAATGATTCCTGAGTGGGGGATAGTGTCAAAAGTCTTGGCTAAGACTGTTGTTATTTACTGTGGACATATTTTGTGTTGTGGGCCCTGCTTATCAATGTGTACATGTATTTTGTCCATCAGTTTGTCTGTGCCAGTTTTAATTCTGCCAGAAGACTGACCTATCTGCCTTGTTCCCCTTAACTTCATTTTAATGCAGTTGTTTCATAGCCAGAGAAATTCAGCTTTGCCACCAAACAGCAATCCTTCCAACCTTCTTCATCTACACAAGGAGTGCAAGGTGCAAGTTTATTAAAGCATGCACTTAAAGAGGGAATATGTGTCCCTCTCTCCATGATTACAAATTAAAGACAACCCCAAAATCACACTATAATACAGAGTGCATCTATGTGTGTGTGTGTGTGTGTGTGTGTGTGTGTGTGTGTGTGTGTGTGTGTGTGTGTGTGTATGTGGGAGTGTATGTGTATATATAAATATATATATATATATATATATATATATATATATATATATATATATATATATATATATGTGTATATGTATATATCTATAAACTCATCAGTAGCCTATCGAAAGGAATACAAAAAAATTGTTTTTTGCAGGCCCACCCCACCCCCTGTTAATTATATATACCAATTCTGAAACTGCACTACAGTAAGGAAAGCACAAATTCCCTAATCCCCACTGTACCATAATCTCACAAAGAAACATTGCTGGCATGTTCAGTTAGCTGATTTCTGAACAGCTATGCCAGTATTTTCCCAGATATGACAACTTCTTGGTCACCTATATATCTATCCTACTATAGATAATCTACAGATAGATAGAAAGATAGATGGATAAATTATATATGTGTACATATGGTTCTAGGTTATAACACCGACAGCACACAACATCGACAACTACATCACCGACACCACATCATCGACAGCCCACAAACACGACACCACACACACTCAACACATCATCACAACAACCAATAAACAAAACAAATTCCCTGACCAAAAACCACACACACAACACAAGCACACCTAAATCCTAACAAACAAACACTAAACCTTACATACACAACTATCCACTACCCTAACTGAAACCCTAACCCTAAGGTCCGTCACTATCGCACACTAACCTAACCCGCCCTGACCCTAACTCACTTAACCGCCCTAACCCAAACAAAGTCACTACTGCACCCTTACCTAACTCGCGCCCTAACCCTAACTCACTTAACCCGCCCCTAACCCAAAACATCCACTACTGCACCCTTACCTAACTCGCGCCCTAACCCTAACTCACTTAACCCGCCCCTAACCCAAAACAGTCACTACTGCACCCTTACCTAACTCGCGCCCTAACCCTAACTCACTTAACCCACCCCTACTCCTACAGACCGCCAACATCGCACACTTACCTTACTCGCACCCTAACGTCCGTCACTACCGCATACTTACACATCCTTTCCCCATCTCGGTGTTCTCCGCGTCGGTGTTTCATCCATCGATCTTCTCGCGTCGGTGATTTCGCTGTCAGTCTTCCCATCTGTCGACGTTATAACCTAGACCCGTACATATATATATATATATATATATATATATGTCTACTTCTAAATTTCAACGTTTCAAAACTTCAAATTTCTTATGGTTGAGACCATAAGATCGAAGTTTTGAAACTTCGAAATTTAAATAAAAAAATAAAAACAAAAAAATCTTTTTTTTTTTTTTTTTTTTTTTTTTCAGGGGGGCAAGGCCCTTGCACCCCCACACCCCTGCTAATAAAATATACCAACTCCAAGATGGGAAGTCTATTCCAGAGAAGCAGCAGTCTCTGGGTGACATTTCTGTCTCTCCAGCATGTTCTGTTAATGTCACAAGCTAGGTTGATATCCCTAGAGAGAGTGACTCTTGTGCCATTTGACTTGTGGATGTACAGCATTTCTATTAGGGCAAGGTTGGAGATTGACCTATACTCCAGCCACAAGTCATCTCTCAGTAGCCTATAAGATAAAGAGTAAAGTGACAGGGCTTTCAGCCGGTTCACATAGGTCATGGTTTGGAGTAACTGTATTTTCTTAGTGTGAAACCTCTGAGGTCTCTCCAGCTGCTTCAGATATTTGGTGAGACACATACAAAAGGGTGTATTATACTCTATTAGTGGTCTGATGAGGACCGAGTACAGTGGAGTTATAACATCCTTTGAACTGGATGCTATGCCCTTACTTATGAGATGTGCTACATAGAAGGCTTTCATTACCTTTGGGGAAACTTGGTGGTCAAAGTTCAGATGGCTTTCAACCTGTGTTCCCAACTCTTACATCACTGGGTTGGAACTTAGTGGCATGCTGTCAATATTGTAATTTGTAGAGAATTCCGTTTTGCCAAAGAGAATAATAATGCATTTTTTGCATTTAATAGAGGCTGCTGCTATGCTGGTAAACACTCATGCAAGCAGTATAAATCAAAGTTGTAGTAAATCAAAATAGCAGGACTGAGCGAAAACAAGTGTAACACTTAAAGTTCAAAGTACTTTATTATCAATAATTAATAAGATAAGCGCTTTCGCTGTGTACTTCATCAGATCTTACATTCATTCTAAGATTCCACATCTTATATATACACAGGTTTTAAACAATTAACCAATCAAGTAAGTTAA